>NW_027464591.1:3112500-3412500 GCF_043290135.1 Rhipicephalus microplus
GAGAATCGAGTTGCGAGTGGGCGCTGCGGCGAGCGTGCTGCGGGTGAGGGAGAAAGTGACGTCAACGCACAGCTATGGCGTGACCTACTCGGCACCGCTCCAATAGCTATAGCGTGGGTAACACGTTGCGGCGCATTTGAGCAGATACACGCTGGTACGGCATTATATACGTGAATCAAAAGCTGCTTCACATCTAAAAATGCGGCAAACGTTTCATAAATAGATACTGAATCACTGTAGCTGCATAGACAAATCCATGCGTAAGAAAACAATACTAGCGTCGCAGTTTGCTCACCTGCCCAAATTTTGGCATATTTAGTGCATTACATTATCATATACAGCATGAAGCTCGGGCAGTTTTTGCTACACCAATCTTTAAAGCCACGAAACTGGGTGCATTTTGTGGTAGGAAAACCACCCGGTGCAGACAAAAATTTCAGAAAATTGCTGTGGTCCTCGACCAAAACCAAAGTCTAGCGTACACATTTGAAAATAATGGAAGGGTTGCTTAAACAAGCTAGAGCCCTATAAGTATGGATAGCCAAGTGCTGTTTGGTTTGTGTGTATGGTTTGTTCACATCTTGGTCGGGCTAACAAACGATTTGCCTCAGAGCAGATATTTGAAGAGCTTTTCTTCTCTTCACAAACAATTGACACGTTTTACTTGTACCTAGTCTTAACTACGCCCCATATACCTTACAAGGAAATTGTGAGACAGCAAATAATGTAGCAGAACTGCCCAATATCATGCAAGCTAGCAACTACTTGTACCCTTTGCGTTTGAAAGAGTCCAGTATAGATCATATGTCGGCTGTGCTACCATGAATGCAAAAAACAAGAACTACACAAAAGTCATTGAAGTCCTGTCCTGGTAAAATACGTTCAAATACGCAAATATTTTTTGACGTAGAGAGCGCATGTAAAAAAAAAAACTGGCAGAATCATCATACAGTGGGAATCAATGACATGTGAAGCACGAATGAAGAAGGTTGCTAGGTCACTTTAAAATCAGCACAACGTTTAGAGGCGGAGGTAAATGGTGCCGTACATGAGAACCATGTCATGATTATCATGTTTACCGTGTCATTTACCTTCGTCATCTATTCACATCACGTGAAACCAAATTAGGTATATGTGGAGCTAGCGAAATGGCGGCGAGCGCATCATGAGTGTGTCATGTAGTCATGTGGTTAAATGACACGCATGCCATGATTATCATATTTGCACCAGTCGCATACCTTCGTCATTCTATCACGTACCGTAACACCAAATCTGGTATATGTGAGTCAAGCGAAACGACCGCGAGCGCATCATCAACGTGGAATGTAGTCATGTTTTTACATGACACGGATCTCATGATTATCATGTTTGCATCAGTCACATACCTCCGTCATCCATTCACGTCCCGTAATACTAAATTTGGCATATGCGAAGCTAGCGGAACAGCCGCGAGCGCATCACGAGCGCGGCATGTAGTCATGTTGTTACATGACACCCATGTCATGAGTTTCATGTTACAGTCTGTCGCTTGTGTTCACCATGCCGTCATGTCATACCATACCAGTTTTACAACATGTCATGTGAACGAAACCACCGCAAGAGCAGCAAGACCATGATTGTAAATCATGACATTCATGACGTACATGTCTTGATTTTCATGTTATGACTAGTCACTTATGCTCATCATACAGTCATGTTATGCCATACCAATTTTGGTATCAATACCATTACCGATACGGCCAGGAGAGCTACAAGTCCTAGGCGACGAGATAGATAGATAGATAGATAGATAGATAGATAGATAGATAGATAGATAGATAGATAGATAGATAGATAGATAGATAGATAGATAGATAGATAGATAGATAGATAGATAGATAGATAGATAGATAGATAGATAGGTAGATAGATAGATAGATAGATAGATAGATAGATAGATAGATAGATAGATAGATAGATAGATAGATAGATAGATAGATAGATAGATAGATAGATAGATAGATAGATAGATAGATAGATAGATAGATAGATAGATAGATAGATAGATAGATAGATAGATAGATAGATAGATAGATAGATAGATAGATAGATAGATAGATAGATAGATAGATAGATAGATAGATAGATAGATAGATAGATAGATAGATAGATAGATAGATACGCTGAGTCGCCGGAGTTCGCTAAGAAATGCTTCGCATTTAAAAATACTCACGACTGGCGAAAATCATGGAGAGCAACGTGGCGTGCATGAGACACGAGCTGCAGAAGCACATAAGGATGCAGAACAAAAGGAACGGATCGCTGAACTGGATGAACGCGCGTCCATCTTCGTTCCTTTTGACGCACAGAATGAGCATCATCAGGGTCACGATGATCAGGTGCATGAAAAAGCCACTGATGTAGTGGCTCACCCAGTAGACGCAATCGTTGAGGCCCACCACGCGCAACATCTCTTTCATACCTGAGCGAAAGGCAACCACTCGTTAAAATATAGGATTATAGGTGAACCCGTGTGATCGGAAGCTCGTGGCGAAATCAATCAAGCGCTGACCAATTGTACACAAACACACACGAAAACACAGAGCCGTTTTGGTGCAGCTACGAGAACCGAGATGGTGCCCCGCCAAGGTAGTCCAGGGGCTAAGGTACTGGGCTGCTGACCTGGAGGTCGTGGGATCGAATCCCGATTGCAGTGGCTGCATTCTAGATGGAGACCGGAATGCTGTTGGCCCATGTGTTCACATATGCCTAGACATTAAAGAACCCCAAGTAGTCGAAATTTCCAGAACCCTCCACTACGGCGTCTCTCATCATCATGCTGGTTTGGGACGTTAAACCCCTCATATCAATCAAGAACTTATATCAACGTCCCCATATTGTCAACGAAACGTCTTTGCCTTCATGCGTTTTGAACGATTGGTCGGCCCTTGATTTTTGTCACCAAGCATGTTTTAAGGAAGAAGCCCTAAATGCTTCATCTAGTCATGAAATCGGGAAATTTGGTGTATCCTGCCTTATCATCGCGAGACGGTGATGTCAGTACGAATGGTTCGAAAAAGACCAACCGAGTTATAATGAACTGTCAAAACTAACGCGGTACTCATGTGCCCGTACGTAGGCCGATGGCGTACCGATGGTTCCAAAGTTTCATTGTGACATGACATGCCGTCATTTAAGCAGAAAGGTGTAACGTCAGAGAGTTCCTGTAACACCACAACGTCATCACCATGGCCTCATATAAGGACACCATTACGCGACATCGGCGTTAGGTGCCGAAAACAGGCCGATCACCGAGACCATGCAAAGCCATCTAAGCTGCAGAAAACGTTGGAGATAGGGTCAGTACAGTACATACAGAAGACGAAGAGTAATTATAAAAACAGGATGGTTTAAGCCATCTAAGCTGCAGAAAACGTTGGAGATAGGGTCAGTACAGTACATGCAGAAGACGAAGAGTAATTATAAAAACAGGATGGCTTTTGACTTGCAGTAGCCTTAGGCGTGTGAGTTTCAACAGTTCAACTGCTTAAGCCTGTTATTGTACCGCGTAGTCAGAAGAAAGAGAGGTTGAGGGAAGGAAAAGACGTGACTTCTACATCCCGAACTGGGAGCACGGCTCAGGGCCATGTAGGAGGAAGAGCATATATCGTAAAACCATCAGTGACATGCGCTCGCTTCGTACTCCACTTCCGTCTTTCACGTGCTCCAATTGATTAAGAATGAGAACTCGGAAACTAGGGTGGACAAATATTTAACGTGCAACGCCACTTAACTACTTAGTGAGCAGGGTAAAATCCCGCAACATCACGTACCTCCTAATCACGTAACTAAATATTACACAATGTTATGTAACAATAGTCAAATGCTCAAAATCACATAACATCACGTAACTAGTGACGTGACTAAAATCAAGTAAAATCGAGTCACGAGACTAAATTCACGCATCTTCACGTAGCAACTCCTCACGTCCCTAATATATATACACGCAATATAACGAAGCATCTGGTCATTTCACTAAAAGCGAGAAATCTCATGCGAAAGCTAGTCACATGACAGAAATAAATATGATGTCAGGTGAACCTTAGTCGCATGGCTAAAAATCACGTGTCATAACGTGACTAAAATCATGTACCATCACGTAACCAAGTGACATCAGGCACACGGGCACAGATGTCACTTGGTTACGTGTCAGTAGTAACGTAACTAAATATCACGTAACCGCCAGTCTCATGACTTGTTGCCACGAAAAAACTGCGTATAACAACTAATCATGTAACTAATATTGTGTAACATCACAAGACATACACACGCGACTAAATTGACATGGTGTCGGTGTCGGGTAAAAGCGTGTCACTTGACGAAAAATTATGTCATATCGAGTAGCAACTGTCGTTTGGCTCATATCTCGTAATGCCCGAAATAATCAGTCACGCCGCTATGTTCGTGCAACGTCGTATTACATGTCAAGTGCCACGTTCCCGACCGAAACCACGTAACAGCTATAGTTCCCGCCAAAATCATGCAAGAATTATGTAGTGTGGCGAACCGATCCAAATAGGTGAATTACCATGTGGGACCCTACTTAGTACTACTGTGACCATACCTACAGCATTACAAGCAAAAACTTTGAGGGTCAGTTGGCCACCAGCGCAGCTATTTCTTTCAAACTTGCGCCACTTGTGCTAGCTGTAATTTTTTCTATAAAAAGAGGGCCATTGCACGTAAGTTCTAAGTTTACTTGGAAACACGGTATTTCTTATTGATTGATTGATTTTGGGGGGTTTAACGTCCCAAAACCACCATTTGATTATGAGAGACGCCGTAGTAGAGGGCTCCGGAAATTTTGACCACCTGGGGTTCTTTAACGTGCACCCAAATCTGAGTACACGGGCCTACAACATTTCCGCCTCCATCGAAAATGCAGCTGCCGCAGCCGGGAATAACACGGTATTTCTGGAAAAAAATATTACTACAAGCGAAAAATTCTAAAAATAGGCAGGCTGAGTGCCAACACTAACGAATCATGAATTAGAAACGTTTTACATTAAAGTGTAAAGTCGTGTTACTCAGAAAACCTACTACAGCAATTCCTTCCAAGCATTTCCCATATGTACTGACACTCTTCAATTTATTTCTTTGAAGTAAGGTTCCTAACTAGTCACTAACGCACAATGCCCCGCTAAAGATTATACTGATGGTACTTCGCTGGATATGTTGCCAGAAAGGGAATGTAGATGTTTCGATACAATGACAAAATATATAAAGCAAACTATTTTTCTGCATGCAAACTAATTACTGCATGCATTTAGAAACGAACGAAACTGCATTAGAGCAATTTTACTGTAGCCAATGTAAGTGATAGCCGCTTTTCGTTGAAACTTGATAATCATTTACTTGTAAAAAGATGCTCAAATTACCAGCAAAAAGCTACCTATGTCATACTGCAGTCATATTTCGGAGCCTGAAAGTTATGGTATAGCACTTAGTAGTGACGGCTTTCACAACGTGTTATTCGAACAACATGCATAGTAAGCTCTTGATTATACAAAAATTCCGCCTTATGCTGCCTTCGAGTGAACTGCTCTTTTCATTTAATGGAAGGAAAGTGGGCTCCTCTGAGGATGCGGTTCAAGCTCGTGCCACATGCGCAAACACGCTCAGTCCCAGAGACCCCGTTTTCGCCGTTATCCAGCTTCGGCACATGCAACACTTCGGCTTTTTTTCTGCTGTATCGCGCGCTCATGCAGATAGCATTGAGTTCACTGTATCAAAACACATAACAGGAACTCATTATTCAAACTCGCATTATATCTATGTCATTATTTCAGATGTGCCGAATATAGCACCCTTAAATTTATTGATGAACATGTGATTATTTGGTATGCCATATAGGTTGCGTACAATTCACGCGATGAACACCAAGTACTGGCAATAGAATTGTTCTTGATGGACAATGTCGCTTAACATGAAGGGAAGGATCTCAATTTCGTATAAATGAACGGTAGCGTTAAAAAACTCATATCGCAGAAATTCTAGCGCCGGGGTCGGTTGTGGGGAAAAAATACCTTGTCCGTCATCAAATATATTGAGAAAAGTCAAATAAAATAAAAAATAAAAATTTGCTGGCCCTAAGTGAGGATTGAATTCACCTGGGTCGTTTGTGGAACCGGTAAATGTTCTACCACACAGCCACGTATCTGCTTAAAAAAAAAACTGGAGGTACCTTCCGCTGGTTGGAAATTCAGTGAAAGTATTTTACAAGATGTATAAACGCTTTCTGTACACAGGATTCGTAATGCAACATGCAATGTCGCATTAATGTCGCGTGGTTCAAGCGTATAACTTTCCATCGGGTGTCGGAACAAGTGATTATTATAATGACTTTGTGCTGTAAAGCCGGCGAGCCATTAAAAAAGCCCACAGACTACTGCGCGTTTTCCCTTACGACTACGTATCGGGTGCATAGCCAGTTCAAAGACATTTCACCTGCACAATTGCTTGTAGTTTAAGGTATTGTACCCATTACACACAATACAGCCATATGCGAAAGCTGCACTAGCGCAAGTAAATTTCAGCATTATCGATTACGTAGTAGCGATCTCCAATTTAAACTTCCTATTATTACCATACAATAAAAAAGCATAGCCAAGCCCTCCATACAAATCGTGAACCAGCGAAAGCTAAAACGTGCGGCTATGGTGTTTAGCAGTGTGTTCAAGCCGACGTAGCCCTGAAGCCTTTCACAATTATTGATAGACGGTCATGTGCAGTTTGACGTCCCAAAACCGCCATATGCTTATGAAAGATGCCGTATTGGCGGGCTCCGAAAATTTCGACTACCTGGGGTTCTTTAACGTGCAGCCAAATCTGACACACGGGCCTACAGGCTTTTCACCTCCATCAAAAAAGCAGCCGCTGCAACAGGGTTTCGATCTCGTGACCTGACGCTCAGCAGCCGAGTACCTTGGCCACTAGACCACCATGGCGGGGCTTTCACCATTATTCGTTGCATGTTCGTTCTTCTTAATGAAGTCACACACCCGTTGTTTGCCTTGGGGTTACCACAATACTTATTTCACGTGCAGCACATATACCTTGCATTTTCACTGTCATTCAGTACTGTAATGAGTGGTTAAGTTCGTTCTACAACGCGTCAATCACAGTGGTTGTTTTCGAACCACAGGTGGTCACAGACGTCACCTGTGACTCCAGTGGTCAGAGACGACAGCTGCAGAAACTACCAGCGAACGCGTACCCACAATCACCCCATTGACGCCACCACTTCGCGTTGGTGCAAGCGTTTGACATGGCAAGGTAACTCGGTTGTGTGGTTCTGCAGCATCCGCCGGCCACCAGCGCTTGCATTCGCGTTCGCGATCTAGAGCGGCTTGAAAATTTGCCGAATCATGGGTACACGCAGTTGCTGCCAGCACTCGGACTCCCTGGCCTGTTCTTGAGCCCGGAATGCACCATCAGCCCATCGGCACCATCGGCCAATTGTGCCGCCATCTACGTACTTAGAAGCCACGTTGCAAGATACAAATAAATTGAATCTTACACCCTTTTAGAGGCTATACACTCCAATTCTGCAGGCAATAATAATCGTCATGTGTTCTTAATTAGGAATCAAATATGGCGATGTAATGTAAGAAGTGACCTTGAGAATATACCAGATCATCACTTCAGAAACAGCAAATCGTCTACAAACCCCTGATAGAGTGTATCACAAGAAATGAAAAGCGGCGCAAATAGGGGGACCTCTTCTATGCACTCGATGGTGTCGTGCTCTTCGCGCGTGATGCCGAAATCTGCTTTCTACACAGCAATATGGCGCAGTTTCAGGCCATACTCAAAATCGTTAACACCTTCTTATAAACACAATTTCCGCTACGGGACGACATCAAGCACACTCATAGTAGAGTATCAAGTACTCTAAATCATTAACCACTTTTTTTAAACAATCAAATATCTTCCAACGCTTACTCAGACATTGAGAACCACGCGACGACTTTGATCTCTCTCATAGTAGAGTATACCTTGTGCTCTAAATCGTTACCCACATTTTCTAGGCACAAGTCTTGGCCGCCGGGACGGCTTTGGGCTAATCCATAGTAGACTACCAAGTACTCTGAATCGTTAACCACTTTTTCTAAACACGCGCACTACCTGAAGTAAAAATTCCTTCAACTTGGAGGCTCTCGTTATCCCAATACCTGTTCTTCAGGCCCCTATAGGAGCCCTTCCAAAACGGCAGAAAGTAGCACAAGAAAATATAAAATATATGTTCGCAAGCCATAAAAGTCCGCATGAAAAGAAAAAGCTTTGTTCGCACCGGACGTTTTCTCCTCGCTGAGTCTAGCAACAAAGACGGCGAACGGAACCAGCATTCCGACGCAGAACCGCGTCAGTACGAGCGCGTAGTTCTTGGTGTCCTTGTGCTCTATGTAGGCCGGGTACGGGAATCGCTGTAGGAGCACGGGCCGCATCCGGCTCGTGGTGCGATTGTGCCTAATTGACTGGTACTCGAGGTGCCGCTGCTGCAGGGCGCCCATGATGGGCAGCAGCGTGTTCACCTCGGGGAAGCGCTCTTCCTTCGAGGGCCCCTCGGGTTGCGACAGAAGGCGTTGTGGATAGTTGACCTGCGGACAAAGTGCAGAAACCTTTTAAAACCCGCTTGTAGACACGTACGTAGAATAAAAAATGTAACAGTATTTGCAGAAGATCTAACGCTCTCCGATAAAAATATGCATACAGCGCAGGTCTCTCGGGGCTTTATCTTAAGGGGACCAAGACGAAATCTTTCTTGATCCATTTTTTTACGGTGTGATAGAAATATCACTCTTACCAGTGCTCGTAGCTGCGGCAGGTATCATCAAAAGAACGTAGTTGCTTGAGAGGCTCTAAACGCAGATGTACCTTTGCTCCATCAACATTGAAAATTTATAGAGACGCCACCAGCCCTTCTCGCAATTTGAGAAAGCTGTCGTCGTTCTGCTTTTGCAGGAGTTCCTGTAACTATGCTTGACTATCGTGATTTCGAATTTCCGACTGTTTTCAAAAACAACACGCTATTACGTTGAGACGACATGACATCATACACCTCTGTATTATCAACATGCTTCGTGCACCTGTGCCATGTCTGGCGTGCCCCGGCGTTGCTGCTGTCTCAGTACACGAACCAAGCTAAACCATCCAAAACATCTGGTCATGCCAAGTAGTAGTGCACGTCGTTTCTGAGACGAAGTGTAGGTGGCCAAACTACGTCACTCCAAAATCTTGATTGATATGTAGGGTTTAATGTCCCAAAACCATCATATGATAATGAGAGACGCCGTAGTGGTGAGCTCTGAATATTTCGACCACCTAGGGTTCTTTAACGTGCAACCACATCTGAGCACACGGGCCTACAACATTTCCGCCTCCATCGGAAATTTTGCCGCCGCAGCCGGGATTTGATCCCACGAACTGCGGGTCATCAGCCGAGTACCTTAGCCACTAGACCACCGCAGTGGGGCCACTCCAAAATCTTAGCGACCTGGAAATTGCGTGCATGGTTGCATGAGCATGCTGAAATGTAGCTCAAGACGCGCTGACGATCATAGGGTCATTACGTCACACAAAGGAAGTGCTACTTTAATGCATAATGATAACGCAGATTTATATTGAAAATTTTGTGGAGTAACATATTTTGATATAACAAAACAAGCAATATTTGAATACTGTGGAAAAAAATTAGCAGATCCCACGTACAGTGGAAATCGATGATATGCGCAGCACGAATAGGGAATGTTACTATGTTACTTTAAGATCAGCACAACGTTACGAGGTGGAGGCAATTATGCCTACACAACTTCCGTGTCATGATTATCATGTGTGGTTGTGTCGTTTACATTTGTCATCTAATCACGTCACGTGATACCAAATTTAGTATATGTAGAGCTAGCAAAACGGCTGCGAGCACGCAATGAGCGTGGCATGTTGTCATGTTCTTACATCACACGCATGCCAGGATTATCATGTTTGCACCAGTCACATACCTTCGTCATCCATTCAGGTACTGTTATACCATATGTGGTACATGTGACGCCAGCGAAACGGCCGCGAGTGCATCATGAGCGTGGCATGCAGTCATGTTGTTACATGACACGCATGTCATGATTTTCATGTTAGGGTCTGTCTCTTGTGTTCACCGGACTGTCATGTCATACCATACCAGCTTTTGCAATATGCCTGGTGAACGAAACTACCACTACTGCAGGATCATGACATGTTATTCAAGACATTAATGACGTACATATCATGATTTTAATGATATGACTAGTCAAATATGATCTTCATTAAGTCATGTTATGCCATACCAAGTTTGGTATCGATATCATTATCAAAACGGCCAGGAGAACTAAATGTCGTAGATAGATAGATAGATAGATAGATAGATAGATAGATAGATAGATAGATAGATAGATAGATAGATAGATAGATAGATAGATAGATAGATAGATAGATAGATAGATAGATAGATAGATAGATAGATAGATAGATAGATAGATAGATAGATAGATAGATAGATAGATAGATAGATAGATAGATAGATAGATAGATAGATAGATAGATAGATAGATAGATAGATAGATAGATAGATAGATAGATAGATAGATAGATAGATAGATAGATAGATAGATAGATAGATAGATAGATAGATAGATAGATAGATAGATAGATAGATAGATAGATAGATAGATAGATAGATAGATAGATAGATAGATAGATAGATAGATAGATAGATAGATAGATAGATAGATAGATAGATAGATAATGCTGAAAGTGTCCAAAGTTCGCAAAGAAACTCTTCGCATTTAAAGTTGTTGCCCACGTACGGCAGTCCATGGCCACGTAGTCCGGAGACATCAGATTGTTCATGATTTGCAGCAAGAAGCACCACAGGTCGTTTTTCGTGGCTTTCAATGAAGAGATAAACATACAAAGCACCCTCTCATGAAAAAGAAAAAAAACAGGGTTCATTTGAGTCAATGCGGCGGAAAATATTCACATCTGTGAGGTCACCCCATTTCAGGTTCTGGGATGTTGTCAGTCCTTTTAAATCCAACGTGATCCGGTGAATATGAATTTACATCTCCTTCTTGCACTCTCCGCCCAGCAAATGTAGTGGGACATGACGGCGATCATATTCCCCATCACTTACGACTTATGTTTCCTCAGTGCTCAAGCTTTGATATAGAAGTTGCTTGTCTTGTCACAGAGGTAAGCTATGGCGCGAAGTGAAAAGGAAACTGACAAAAAGTGAAGTACGAACTGGAACTAGATTGAAATAGGAGACCGGGAGGAAAAACCAAAACTGAGCGTAGGTAGAAAGTCAATTTATCACTAGAAAGTAATTTTTTAGGCAGCAGCAGCACAAGTCAGCTGAACTAGCTGCGGTTCACAATGAAAGATTATTCCACATTATAATACAGCGCCAAATTCCGTCATTTTACTTGCTACTTACCTTTTTGACGACATCGCTTTGCATCGGTTTGTTCTGATACAACCAAACGAAAGATCGCAAAACAAATCCGTACATTTCCTGGTTTTGAACAAACTCATCACCGGTCTGTGTCGTTTTGTCGTCTACTCCGTCGGTGCGTTCCAGGCCACCTTGATTATTTTATTTATGATATAACTTGGAAACAAGAATAAGGTAAGCTTTGAGTTCATTTTACTATCGCCCCGACAGGTCCGCCCCAGGTGTTTCTAAGTGACTGTGGCGCGCCATCTGTGCCATCAAAAGATGTGCAGTTGCTGAGTGAAAGTGATAAAACAGATGTGACGTGACATCACACAGATTTCACATTGCAATGTTCGCATCGTTATCGCAAAATATAGTGTGCTAGATGTGAACCTCCTGAAGTTGCTTTTTTACGGCACGCAAACTGACTTTACTGCACCAATTCAAATGGTCTCATAGATTGCCGTTTCCTCTTTCGATCATAAGACGTTGCCATTCAGAAGTTCTAGGTGTAGCTAGCTTAATTTCAATCTGAACTTAACGTTCCTGCGGAAGTTCAAGCGCACCTATAAATCCTTCTAATATTAAAATTACCCTCACGCGGTACCCGCCAGTTCCTGCTAGACACCTTGATAAATACTTATTTTACTCAAGGTAACTACAAATCAGTGAGCAATAATCGCCAACATTGTATACAACGTCTTATTGGAGTACGGAAGTAGGGTGGCAGCATCACACAAAAAGACCGCCTTCAAAATACACTCAGTGCTGATTTGGCGATTGGCGCCCGAAAGGACCCAACAAGTGGAAAGCTCTGGGGGCGCAGTTTAATTAGCCTTTAGGCTTACTGGTGATTGTGAAAAATAAATCACTACGTCCGCACTCTTTCTTTTCGTTTTTTTTTCTGCCCCTTGGCCGAGGTGATTGTGCCATGTAGCACATTTACAGCACTCAAATATTTTGGGGAAAGCCACTGTAAGAAACTCCAGAATAATTTTATCCGCCCAGTGTTCATAAACATTCACGCATATTTAATACGTCGGTGTTCTTTCACTTTGGCGCCATCGACTGCGAAATGTCGAGGCAACGCGACTCCCTTCATGCTTAGCAACCACTAGAGTTTCATGGCAAACACACACCTCCTAGTTTTCACTGGTGCCTCCCTACTTGTACTCTTCCCAGCTTTAACTGGATACTAACATCGTAAATCATGCAGTGGGCGACTAGAGCTGGTTACGCCAGTACATTCTACTGAACATTGCATAGACAACGACGGCAGAAGACCGGTTGGAGGTTATCTGAGACAGCTATCGCAGTAATGATGTTTCTTTATGATCTTGCTGTCGAAAGCTTCGTCTCGCTTCCTTACTGTTACTTCGTTACTGTTATGCGCGTGCTTGAATTCGTCGTGGCATCTCATGTACTTACGCGCACGTTGAATGGTAGCCGACCTCCAAAAAAATTGACGTGCAGGCTGACTGGCACGCTGTCTCGGTCCCCTGGAGCCACGTCCGTATACAGCAGCGCCACCGTGTGCACAGGCGTGCCGTTTTGGAGGCGCATGGCTGCCACGAGCTCCTTTTCGGTCGCGAATCCAGTCAAGTGGACCACCCGCAGATCCGCCATGGCATCATGCGTCAATCTCGCAAGGTACCTGTTCTCTATGGGCGCAAAGTACACCTGAAGGCCCGTGAGCAAAGTGCAAATGAGTACAGAACATGCAAGCAATTATAATTTAAGTGAACAATATTGAGTGTTTATGCCTCAACAATTAATGACGTGCCTTTCTATATACATAGCAAAGTGCGGGGTCTGTACGGTCCACACCCCACAGTCAAGTCAACCAGGACAGGACGATGCTTGTCTCTAAAAATTATCGTAAACGCTCGTTCTTACTTTCGCGTTAAATATAGCGGCATTCTCAATTATTTATCAGTGATAATAAGGTATTTGATTAGCTTCAACTCACATCACCTCCAATGGCACCTTAACGGACGGCAAA
Organism: Rhipicephalus microplus; assembly: GCF_043290135.1. NCBI lineage: Eukaryota > Metazoa > Arthropoda > Arachnida > Ixodida > Ixodidae > Rhipicephalus > Rhipicephalus microplus. The sequence continues at coordinate 3,126,009 of NW_027464591.1, forward strand.
GTCATGGTTGTAAGCAGGGTTGTGTGATGCAACGCCATGGAGCAAGAATACTTACGTCGTTCCCGAAGGTCACGTGTAGCCAATGAATGTCATGCTGGTGTTGTGGTAATTTTGACTGCGGAGTTTCTGTGGTGGGGTGTAAAGTGGCTCTAATGTTGACGAAAGAGTTAAAATGACGACTGCGTGCAACTTCACCAACACGCAATGATGGAAGCTACCTATTTCTATCTCCACAATATGGCACCGAGTCTTATGTTTTGGTATTACAGAGTTGTCAGGGAGCAGTATGAGAAAAGATGAGGTCGAGAAAGTAATGCACTCTCATATTTTGTTGATATCGTATCATCATGATTTCATTGATATGTGGAGTTTAACGTCCCAAAACCACTGTATGATTATGAGAGACGCCGTAGTGGAGGGCTCCGGAAATTTCAACCACCTGGGGTTCCTTAACGTGCACCCAAATCTGAGCACACGGGCCTACAACATTTCCGCCTCAATCGGAAATGCAGCCGCCGCAGCCGGGATTCGAACCCACGCCCTGCGGGTGGTATCGTCTCATCATGGGCGAGAACATTGCACATTACCATGGCGCTGTGGAAAAAGGCAAGGTCTGCTTTCAAAAGAACAGACGTTCGAACACCGTCCTCATCACAAAAAAACGGCGGTTTCTGCTCGTTCTCCACACTTCGATATCCGCTGTCGTTGGGTCGGTTTTTGATCATGACATTATCAATTACTAGGAAGCTCGGGCAATTTCAGCCGTGGTCATGATGTTCTGCCTGGAGGCTTTTAAAAGTTTAACAAAGTGCAAGCATCTTTCCAAGTATAGTAAAACTTGTTTTAGTGTCGTCGCCAAGTTCATTATCGTCCTATTGTGCGGAAAATTATACCATAATGCGGCCATTACCTGTTTCTTAAACGTATCAGAAAAAGTTAACAGTCTTGGTTTATTCCAGCATTTCATATGCGAGTTGCTGTCTTATCAACTCGGATGGGCACTATATGGTAATTAGGACGAGTTGGTTGTTAAATTTGTTTTATAAAACAGTGCGTTATGAAACGAAGGACATCTCTGGAGCTGGGTTTATATGCTTCAAGTCATGTGAGTGCCTCTCCTGTACATTCATTTTCTCGTTGTTTTTTTCGTAACGCGCTGTCTTATCAGAGCTCGAATACGTGCTCATGGTACATAAGCACACTATTAAATAAAAGTAAGACTCAGAGAAAAAAATTCTGTATCATGTCGTCGCTCGGACTAACTAGGCCTCTTTTGAATACTGCGAAATAGTGGATACCGATACTTCATTGGTTCTGATGTAAACCTGGTGACCTGATCTCTCCTTTTCGAATTTTCTTTGTAACCTCCATCTGTTGTATTGTGCCGTGGTTCGAGTTTACTATATGACTGCTACAGAGCAGTCGGTGTGGTGACTACAGTATGGTGTCTTGAGCCTTCAACAACTAATTTTTCTAGTATATACTGTCGGAACAAATCATGGTGATTTGTTTTTTTTAGCTAAGCAATGTTGCGATACACTGTACGCGTTGGCAGAGCTTCCCTTCTTTATATCAAAGCATATTGAAGTAACAGCGATGGGTGCTTTCATGGACGCTGTAACGTTCTGCAGTGCTGCCGGCTTCTCTGGTGGAGGTGCTTGAAGGGAGTACGGGCCGAAGCAGTTCTACGTGAGAGTCAATTTAAGACGCGATAGCACGTTCAGTACGGAGGGCTTAGGTACTCCCCACAATACTGTCTAGGAATGAACTATATCGGGAAAGGTGCTGCTATCTACGCCATGATATGTAATGGGTTGGTGTGATTCCTGCCCTTATCGATTCACACCGCAATATACAAAAAGGAGGAAACACTCGTTTCGTGAGAACTGGCTAACCTCCCTGTCCTTCTTTTTTCAATGCTTCTCTTTCTCCTCCTCCTCGTTTAACAAACCAAAATGGCGGTGCCCATGTGTTTTACGTAAACATAATCTGTAGCACCTCGTCATTCTTACGACTGCTCAGCCACTGTGCTCGAATACATTATGTGAAATCGTGATACACCGTAGAAGTGTACTGGAGACTGACGTATACGTTCCCACCTGGGTGATCTGTGCCATGTCGGGCTGCGTGTTCCAGTAGGTATAGGTGCTGATGGGCCGAAAGTAGGTGTCGCCTCTGCGCACTAGTGGTTCAACAACCACGGCGTCGTCCTGGATGCCCAGCAGCAGCACCACCATCAGCACAATCTCGAGCAGCGTGGTGGTGTAGTGGCGCTGCATGCGCTTTATGTAGATATTCTTCCACAGCACCATCAGAAGCTGGCGCCAAGGAGAAGCGCCAGGATGGAGCGCCTCGAAGGTCGCACACTCGGGGCTACCCGCTTTAACATCGCCAGCTGCATTGGCACCTGCAACAGTAGCGGGCCACTGCTGTGAGGTATACGTCACAATGAGTCCCAAGTTAGTGCCCTTTGAAGCGCTTTATAAGACTTCTTTCATCGTAATGGTGCTGAACAACGAACAACCTTTATTGGAAAGGCGTTGTGTTGCGTCGGAATATTCGCTTTTGGTTTTGTTCATCGCACACCCACAGGACATTACGTAATTGAGCTAGGTGTAGCGTATATTATGTGGCTGCGGCAAAAATACCAGCCACCTTGCCCGAAAAAAAAGATCTTTGCCTCAATTCCTTCCAAGCTGTGCCTACCGATATCCTTCGTGACCGCGCTGCTCCTGTGTTCGAGCATCCAATGTCCTTTATGCGACAATAGCAGTGGCATTTCAATAGAGTAAACAATATTCCACTGAAGCTTTCGACATAAAAATAAAGCCTCTATGGTCGCTTGCGGCGATTCGCCCAAACGTTTCATTCCACACACAACACTGGTATTGACTGCAGTGTAAATATTGTTTTTCTTTAGCCATAGCGCACGCCTTTATGTCTGTAAATATCTGGGAAACATATTTTAAAGCCTATTTCAGCAATGCTGGCTCTGTACTATTGCCTCATAATTATGAAACGCCTAGTGAGTAGTATACAGACTAAAAAGTCCGGAGCGGCACCGTCTCGGTGACCGAAGCACGTTAGCTGATCGCCTCCGTGACTAATGTAATGATCCGGCTATTTTTAGATTTGTAACGCTTTTGTAGTTTTTTCGAAAACACATGACTTGTATTTGCTGTGTGCGCCGGGTAGACAGTAGGTACTTATACCCCTGTCACACGTAGCAACTTAAGTGCGCTTTGAGCGAGTACACTTAGCTGCGAGTGTCATTTGCGCGCTGTCACACGAGCAAGTTTAGTGTCACTCGCTGCAAAGTACACTTGGTGGCAAGCGCGTTTCTTAACCTTACTTCACTGCGACAGCTGCGATGAAGTGCGTAGCCTCGGTATACCAGTGGCTTGTACAGAAGGACGCTGTTGCCTGAAGCGGCGCTCATAATATATTTAAACCGTTGTTCTTGTTATGATGGATATTGTTGTGTATAAAACAAGTGATAATATAGGACAATAAGCTCGCTACTTTCCCCGTTGGGCTGTTTCCAACCACCCCGCTAGGGGGATGCGGAAGCACATGCACAGCAATGGCTGCGTCCGTCGCGTTGTTTACTTCCAGATGCATTTGCACATGTGTAGGTGAGGTGTTTTCTAGTAATTTAAGATGACATGTACCACAGCTGCTACTTCCACGAAGACAACGTGGTCTGAAGATGATAGGCAGGTGCGAAAATAACAAATATACCTTGTGGGTCAAATCTGTCAATCGCCACTGCCATCATTTTCTAAGTGCACTTTGCTTTCTCGTGTAGCAGCGAACCGCCAAAATGACTCTCCGTGAGCGTAAGTACACTCTCCCAAAGTGCACTTAAGGTGCCACGTGTGACAGGGGTATTAGTCTGAGTTAATGTAGAAGTATGTACTAACTGGCCCAGCATTCCATTTCATTAGTCTGAGTTCTTGCGGAGGAACTCACTTTTTACCATGTGGTCGCTGACTGACCTACAAAAATTACCATCCGTTTCTGAATCACCGAGCCTTCAAGGGTTAATTGTCTTGAAAGTAAACTGGCCTTCATTTTGTCAATTTTATGCCCCGATAATATGAATATCAGGCATGACTGCCAGTTTTATTTTTCAAACATTTACGGAAGTGCTTCATTGAAAAAGGTCTGTTTCACCGCGAAGGCGAAGCAATAAATGCGATAGTGACAAATAATCAGAATGTCACGCTAATCATGGCAAGCAACTCGGAACTAGCAGCGCGCTGCTCAAGCACAACGAGTGCACGAAAAGAACACACACGGGCTGATCGCCAACTTCAAACTGTCACAGTTTAGTACTTAAAACACACTCCTCAAACACAAAAGAGAACGCTCTGGTATACAAAGGACAGCTGAGAAATAAGCCCTGTTACAGTTCCTGCTTCGTGTTTCAGCAGAACGCTTTTTTGGCAGAAGTGGTCACTGCGGTGAGGGAAGTAACAATTGTTTGCTACGTAACGTCAATACAAACTTTCTAGAGAAAACAGAAACCGTGCAAACCACCCGAACATGAGGTAAGCTCGTGCGCATGGGTGACCACACCCTGTAGGGCAATTAAAAGGTGGTAGAGTTGGCGACATGCAACGATCGGAGTGACGATTTTTAAAGAACGTGTTTCGCGCCTTCTTATTGGTGATCAAAATAACACGACAAAACTCTTCCAAGATCTGCCTACCGCACTCAGTTAATGGTGTATATAGTTAATACGCTGTTCATATTCTTTAAGACATACCCTCTGTGGCCGTGTCATCTAAGGCCACGCGCTTTGAACCGAGGAATCGCAAGCAGATATCTTTGCCACAAAAAATATATTCCTTTGTTGCGCCCTACAGCAAAATCGTGTGGCATGACGTAGTACATTCAAAAGGAGAGCCGTAGCGATGCTTTGTGGATGCGTCTGGCCCACCAAAATAGTGCCACCTACTATAGCACACAACTCCCGCCTATTAGCGCTGTAGCTCAAAACAAACTATAACGGCAGCCCGCTATGGTTTTGCAACGGCTGGAAGCTTACGCGTCAGGTGCATCATCCAAGACAGCTTACCTATCGCATGTAATGTAAGCAATCATTACTCGATGTAATTGCGCCACAATATCTGTCTGCACTATAAGAAGTCATGTAGGAATCGTTAAGAAAATAATTAACTGGCGCTGACTCACCTTGGGGCGCTTGCAGAGCAGGTTCCCCAGGCTCTTCGAAAGCAACATGCATCTTCAATATCAGGCCTAGTGTTCGTAAAAGAACGCGTGCAGCAGCGCGTGCTAGATCACGGACAGATTCTTCTTCCTCTATTGCGATGGCACGTTGTCTCGAGCATCGCCGCCTCTACTAAGATTTTTATTGAATGAAAGATAAAGTAGGAGAGACACCAAAATTGGACGGTAACCAGACATTAAACTGGTTGCAGCGTGTATTTTGCCTGCTCGCACGAAGAGCTGAATATTTATTATGAACGCTGTACTGGATACTAGCCTCCCCATGCTATCACTTCAAATACACGTGTAAGCATTATTGTAAGAAGAAAAGAAAATAAAGCACTTCGCGTGAAACAAATATTTCTGATTCATTCATGTATTTATTAATTAGGAAATGCCTTGTAATATTAGCCTGTTGGCTTCAAATGACGCATATGAACTGTGGCCTTAGCTCTCTTAAATTACGAAACGTAGGTTCACTAAATAAGCTACAATATAGCAGTTGATTAGTAATTTTATGAGTCAAAACCTATTTACTGTTTCACTTTATAAATATTCTAAAGGGAAGCTCCACAATGACTGCCTTGTGATTACGGCGAAGCCCGGAACGTGGTGGCCTGGTCTGTATTAAATGTCAGCCGGAAAACAGGCCATTGGCACAGCCCCATTATCATTCCCGATAAGGCCACGTTGCCACGGTGACAGTGAAGATGAACACTGTCATGTGCTCGAAGATGACTGTCAAACCCCGCTTTTCTTCATGTGCTCACGTCGCGTTCAATTGATCCGGGGGGATTGCACAACAGTCCAAAAATCACTCATAGAAAGCCATCTATTAGCCACCGGCTGATTTTAACGTGGCGCGCTGGTTCATTACAGAGATCGCCGCGGCAGGCCCCGACTTGTCCACGCGTGCACGCCCGATCACACTGAAGAAGCCACGTATTCCAAAAAAAAGTGCTTATGTGGCGAGGCGCACGTGACGTATTTTCTTTGCCCCCGCCATCCCTGCCTGCTTAGCTTCTAGCTCCTTTGTCGGGACGACAGAAGAAAGAATGCAATTGCAGCAGGCGTCAAATTTTTGTAACTTCACTCGCACCGGACGGATTCTTAAAATTTTCGTGGCATTATATTAATGAGAAAACGCATGTTCTGGGAGTGTAGAAACACCCCTTCCGGCTCCGCCTTAAACAAGTGGGAGAGGTCCCACAGTAGTCCAATTCTCATTTCATAAGAGCTTTCAGTGAACTCATTCCATCGGTACTTGAATAAGTGTGTCAGGGCCACTTTAACGTATGACAGAACGAAGGTTACTTTGACCTATTATAGAAGGTAATGTCGCGGACTTCAGAAATGCATTTCGCGTTAAGTCAGGTGTAGCTATCGTCTGCTTCACAACGTAGACGTTATTGAACTCTTCTGCTTTGGTTAAGTTTGCTTTTCGAAGTGCCTGTCCTGCTGGGAGATTTTTTTCAAGTTTTGCACATCGCGGCGCTGCAAATGCCCTGCACGTGCCCGGGAGCGAGCGGCGGCACGGCGTATAGGAGGGAAAACGCGCGACGTACATCCCCAGTTTCAATTTTTCTGCCAGGGATGGCGCTGACTATTCAGAGTAGCAGTGCCACCAAGCGCTGCGTAGGGAGCCTATTACAGCACCGTTTCGAAAAACTCTCACGGGTCCATTGTCGTTTTGCACTCGTGCAAAACTTCCCCAAAGCAACTGAAGGTCGGCCTTTGTGTGGTTTAGAGGCCATTTAAGGTTTCGAACTGGCTGGCTGCCTATTTCTACGCTCCTGGTTCGCGCCTCTTGAGAGAGGTTTTACACCACTTCCTAAAGATTGGCTCAAAACATCACTGGAGTGCGTTAACGATCGTGCACAATCTCTTTCGGGATATCTGGGCTTTCACAAGCCAAAACCTTGGCATGATTATGGGACGCGCTGTAGTGAATGGCTCCGCAAATGGCCGCCCTCTGGTGTTCTTTACCTTGCGCTGACATCGAACAGTACACGAGCCTCTGGCACCTTCACCTCCATCGAAATGCTATTGTAGCGGAAGCTGCTCAGCACCACCGCATTCTTTTCTATCCCGTCTGCAGCCGGCCGTCGACAGCGCGCCTACTCGCGGCGCCAGCGCCTCCTCCTCCGTGTTCAGGGAACAACGTGATGTCGGGGCCGGCTCCGGGGATTAGCACCGGCGGCATGCTACGTCTGCTCGCTCGGGGGCCCCCTTTTCCTCTTTCTTGTAGAAGAACGCGGGGGTGCCTCCTTCTCTCCCTCGTCGAGGGGAGCTCTCGTCACTCGCACGGAGTGGAAATAAACAGTCTTGCCCTGCAACTCCAAACCAGCTTCACGTCTCCTTTCTCGCTGCCTCCGGCAGCCGACAATCCCGGCCGCTACACTATCACCTCGGCTCGAATCTAACGTGCAACCAACCCCGACCATAACAATCTTAACCATAACCATCACAACCAATGTACCGCTGAAGCTGACTCAGCGATGTCTCACGAAGAAGCGCTTGGAACTATAACACGACCATAACAATCTTAACCATAACCAGACATTACGCAGTCCAATTCAGCGGTACAGTGGTTGTAGTCATTACTGTTAAGGTTGTTATGGTCGTGTTTTTTACCTTATAGTTCCAACCCGATTCTTTGAGAGGCAATGCGCAATCCACTTCAGCATAACAGTGGTTGTAGTGGTTATCGTTAAGGTTGTTATGGTCGTGCTTGGTCACGCTCCTGAAACGCGAATATAATAATGAATTCGCGTTTCAGGAGCTGGAGTTCATCAACATTTTTACTGAAGAACATGCTCGCAACTCGAAATCGGTATTGCATTCAAGTTTCGCAACGCTTGAGGCCACTTGTGTTTTTCAATGCTTAATTAGAAACCAATGAATCACAGGGCGCGAGTTTTGTTCCCAGCCCCATTTCGATAGAACCAAAAAGCAAGCAATTCTCGTGTCCTAAAGTGAGGGTGCACGTTAATTGCGCCAAGTGGTCAAAATTTCCGAAGCCATCCATAACGGCATCTCTCAATCATATCGAGGTTTTAAAACGTTAAACTCCAACCTATATTATTATTAACAAATGAAGCACAAATGTTCTTGTGTAGAAAATGCAGTGTGAGGAAAGAATCGTGCGAACGTGCGCGCTGAGCTCAGCAAACGACGAGTATTAAATCCGTGCCCTTGAGCTTAGCAGTGCGTTTCCTCACCATCCAATGAGTCACTGCTGAGACATGCATTTGCATTGTCACTATCTCCTCTACTTTATTAAATGCCAGTGCAAATGCGCGCTCTTCAACGGGAGCCGCCGGTGCACCTTAGTTCAGAGAGTGCTCGGGGCGCGACGCTACATGAGGGGCACGGCTGCTTGCATCACACGTGCTTTCGAGCAGTTTCTCCCGGAAACGCGATGTAAGTACGTGTTTCCCACTCCAATATCATACCCACGGCAGCTCGCCATGCGTCTGTCAGGTTTCTTTCTTCGTATTCCTTCTTTGTGGCTGGAAGCAATGCCGCCTCCACCTTACTGCGCTACAGTCGGGGAGAAGCTAAGCATAAAAAGTAAAGTGTACCGCAGTTCATTTGTATGCGGTAAAATTATTGCCCTTTTTTGGAACTACTACTTTTGTAGCGTGGATGCATGGAAAACAGAAGCAATGCGGCGTCGTGGGAGGAGTTTAAATTTATTCTCAGGTTGTCACCGACTATAGTTTTGCAGCAGTGTCCCCGTGACGTGTTCCCATTCGTTGCCCGCATAGCACCGCTAACGGCGACACGCTAGCTCGAAACATCGTATCACTTACACAGCCAGTGTGACCGCCAACATTGTGATGAGAAAGAATGCAAGACGCCCCCCACCTTCCACGGATATGTACACAACTGAACAAAAATTACATTATATTATTCCCGTCGAGAGGCACTGCATGAGGGGCTCTCTTCCCCGTGGCCGCAAAGCGCTCGCAAAGGCTCGGTAATGGGGAGAACATGAAAGGGCTAAAAGAAATGGCAATGAACGGCTGGATCGGATGCATCTGGCTAGCATTCATGAAATAGAGGAGGCGCTTGTATATCACACGTGGCAAGCCACTTGCTTAGCTGTATATATGTTCATTTTTTAAGTTGGCTCATCTTGTTTGAACGGCCCGTGCACGTTAAAGAACCCCAGGGGGTCAAAATTTCCGCAGCCCTCCACTATGGCGTCTCTCATAATCATATGATGGTTTTAGGACGTTCAACCCCACATATCTATCTATACTGTTTGAATGACCCGTGCACGCAAGGCTATGAAAAGACACACACACAAACACACACGAGCGCGCTTCTCCATGAACCCTTGCCTTTTCCAATTATCATAATCACGAGCATTAAGCGATTATGCGCATATTAAATTGTCCTAAAGAAACCAGACAAATGCAAGAGACAAGAATCTCGCCACTTTTTTTTTCTCTTTCTTTCTTTCTTTCTTTCTTTTGTTTTGATGAGTCAAAATGTCAGCCAAGCTCACACAGTCTTCTTCTCTCTTACCCATTCAGGCCTGTTCAATCCTGTTCAAAGTGGATAGTCTCTAAACTTACGTCTATGCGTAACCAGCGTGATCTGTCGAAGCAATTTGTTGCCGCGGCAACTGAACGACGTCTTATGGCGGCTTCTGACCACGCCAGAGCTCACAGCCATAGTGTTCTGTTCGCGCACTTATGCGCATGCGCTTCGGTGCCACCTCCTCACCGAGCTCCCGACAACATGATATGCTCGGCAATACGCGGCGATTCTGGTGACGCTTGGGTGACTTATCAGTCGTTGCCGATAAGAGCGCGGCCGCTACCGCAGGCCAGTACCGCCACCGCTGCGCAGCAGCCACTTAAGTGTCTGGAACTCGACCGCCACGGACGAGGTAAGGCTTGTCTGGTACTAACGGGGCACGTTTATAGTGAGCTTTTTGCCGACCCAAGTGTACTAATTTTGTGCTTCTCTTGTTTCTTCTTTGTGTTAGGGGATTTACTTACACGGATACAAGTGGTAACTTGTACAAACGCTCTTTGCACTAGCTTCAGCACTAACATTGACTTAAGGATGTTGGCAGCGGTGACTTTCTTGTTGCGTATCACGACAGCCAGTTATTACAAAAAAACTTGTGAGGGATTAACTGACAAATGATTTTTGCGAGCCGTCATCACTGGTGACGTGTCATGCATTGGCTCGAGTCTGGAAAAAACCGTCCTGTAGAGGAAAATAGCTATTGCTTTGTGCTGTGAAATAACTATATATGTCGAGTCAAGCTGTCGGGACTAAAAGACTCACGGCATTACCGTTTCAATAGATGTGAAAGTTGTCGCATCCACAGCGACAAAGGTCATGAGGGCGTCAGCGGATATATGTTATCACCGTTGACTCAGGGCTCTGGAAAATGATACACGTTCACCGGATCAGTGATTAAGATTTCGAAGTGCCAGCCCTGGCTATCAAGCTGACGGCTTAAGTTCATCAACGGTAAAGAAGATTGTTTGCCAAGCTACCTTTTCATTACAGCATCGCAGAAACATTTGCGAGCGTTGCCAATGGCGTGCCTAGTGCCGGCGGTCTTCTCGAGTTATCGCAATCATTCGCAATTTGTGGGTACAAAAGGATAATTCGTCGTATGTGACAGATGGGTGTGGCCTTCGAAAATGGCTTGTAGGCTACAGTATCAAACAAAATTCTGAGGTTGTTTTTTTTTCATTTTTTACCTCATAGCGCGCAGCATAGAAAGTGTGATGAAAAGTAGTTGCGTTGAAAAGGTCAGCGAGCAAGGAAACTACCGTATTCCAAGACTCACTTACGTTGAATGTGTCGCTCTATGCGTTGTGTAACCTGGCACATTCTGTGACGGCCGTCACAACGTGCCCGCCTTCGTCTGCCCTCATATCAGCGTGCACCAATAGCGATATCATGGTGATATTTATAATTTGGAATACGGTCCGAAGATAGCACCTCTCAGTGGTTGAACTTCTGCGCAGCGATGAAAGTAGGACACGCACTGCGATGAGTGGTGAGTGGACTCGACGGTTACCGAAATTTATTCCGACTCGTCACTTTACTTACACGCGCCATATTTCAGTACAAATTTGGGTACTCGCATGTGATTGAGGCGAAACTGCACGTGTCTCAACAGAAATGCATTGAGTTAAGAACCAACCAAGCCATTTTGGAATGGTTGGATGCGCCAAGGCCCGGCATGTTCCGAACGATAGGAGGTCCAACTCCGTTTTAGACATTAAAACTTCTTGCGATAAAAAAAAAAGGGATTTACACGTGGCAATACGAAGTCCAAGTAAAACCGCTCAGTTGTGCCGATGTTGCGATCATGGTGTACAGTCGAGTGCATAATTTTAGAGACCACGGGAGCGCGTGCCGAGGCGCGTCGCTGCGCCTTCTGGTGGCTGCACAGCTCTGTTCGGGAGCGCGTACTGCGCACGCTCGTCCCATATCACCCGGCAGCCTGCCCTTTCGCTCGTTTCAACGGCGCGCATCTCGAAACGAAGCGGACGGTGCAAGAATTGGACATGGGCCGGGCATGTAGCGCGTAGACAGGATAACCGCTGGTCGTTAAGGGTAACTAACTGGATTCCCAGAGAAGGCAAATGGGTTAGGGGGAGACAGAAGGTTAGGTGGGCAGATGAGATTAAGAAGTTTGCGGGTATAAATTGGCAGCAGCAAGCACAGGACTGGGTTGACTGGCGGAACATGGGAGAGGCCTTTGTCCTGCAGTGAACGTATTCAGGCTTATGATGATGAACCGGGAAAGAGTGATTAACATCTCGGTGCTGAGCCATGATGCTGTTGAGCAGTCACATAGTTTCAAGCTTTCCAAGTCAGCCACAATTTGCCTAAAGAGAATGGCACTAGTGTAGTCAAGGTCCGTCCGGCCTCAAACGCTATCATATATGTATACAAATATATAGCTGCACCAAAGGAGCGATTCATAGGTCACTGCCGCAGTTGAGCGGCTCGCAAGGCATTATTTATTGATCTAGATTTGTCTGAGTGAATGAGAACGTAGATATAGTTTTGGCTTCCAGCCTCGCCAATACCGCTCTGCAATCAAACCTTCTGCAGACCTGGTGGCATGTGAGCCAGAGCCACTGGTTTTGACGTATTGCTCAGGTTGAGGCAAGTAACTTGCTTAGATGTGAGGCGTTTATTTCTGTCATTGGCACCAAGTTGTCGCTTTTAGAACTGCGCTCTTCGTAATAGAAGGCGAAAGGGGGATTGTATATCAGGAGTAGCAGGTATAATGTCACAGAATGAACGATTACGTAATTACGAAGCAAGAACGTTGAATGACCGACTGGACTGACACTCCGCAGGAACGGCACCAAATGGCTCACGTATATTGATTCTCCGCGGTGACAAACAGCTGGACAGGACGCATTGGGACAAGAAGATTGACTTCCTCGGCATGTTTCACCACAGTCCAGCGCAGCAGAAGACCAATGGGGTCGAAACACAGAAACAGCTGTGTAGTGTTTCGATATAGGTGCACTTTCAATCAACCATGAATATCAATACAAATCTGGAGTTCCTTCGCTACAACTGGCCTCGTCACCATATGGTGGTTTTGATTCGCGACACCTCAATATCCCAAATGATCACTGCATCCAACCTGGTGAGCACTCACATACCTGTTATAAAAAATTTCATTAGAAGTGGCACCGCCTACACTGGCTGTAAAAACGTTAAACTAACACAAAGTCCAAACGCACCGCTCTGGCTATCCGTGTTAATGAACACCCGTACAGGTGGCGCAGGGGCTCTACGCCAAGTATTCATCCTGGAACTGCCGATTCTCTTCATCGGGACAAAGTTGATTATTGTTGATCAGCTTAGTGCTTGTAGCGCAAGTGTAGGTAAGCTTGCCTGATTTGACATTTTTATCGTTGGCTTATGTTGTTTCTTATAAATGTGATGTGGGCTGTTCCACCTCGTACGCTACTAATCTGACCTTACCCGAAGTTCTCGGGTACCAACAGCGCCTTTACAGAGCGGCCGCGGCAACCTATCAAGACTTGGACTGGTTACTCGCTTATTACATGCGATGTTGACCTGTGCAATCAAATTAAAGCGTCTCTCTTTGTGTACAAAAGATACGGTAATCACGGTACGCGTTCACGGCCGCGTTTATTGTTGCTGCTCGGGCTTGAGTGAATTTAGACGTGTTCCAAGCAGAATTTAGTTGCCATCTCATGCCTTCCTTGGCCCACTGCCTGCCTTTGCGGATTTGTAGACCACGCCTTCGTCACCAGCGACAGCCACGGTGAGTTCGCGCTTTCTATCGTTCATTTTGAATCTCTAACAATCATCTCATTTCTGCTTTCAGAACCACGGGCTTCTTCTTTGTTCAATGCCTCTGAAAGCCTTATAAGGTAAGTATTGTTCTATCTGGATAGAATATGCGCGAGCGTGTGGCCGACCCTTTTGGTGATATATATATATATATATATATATATATATATATATATATATATATATATATATATATATATATATGTATATATTGTTACGTGAAGGAGACTGACTCAGAGGGGTAGTCACCGATGTATTTACAGACGGTTAGGCGAGCAGCGCCAGCCACACAGATTAGCTCGTGCCAGTCTATCTGCTTTGTCTTCTTCAGCTCCATGCACTGGCACGTAGCATGACCCCCGGCGGCGGAGGCACCGTCCCGGTGCTTTAAAGGTCGTTATCTGACGCATTATTGTAGGGCTTGATCCGCGAGACGTGTACGATATCACTGGGCCGCATAGTAGATGATGATGGGCAGATGGGGCTGATCTCGTAGGTGACAGGTGTTACTTGACGCAATATACGATAGGGTCCCGTGTAATGAGACAGAAGTTTTTCGGATAGGCCCAGCCGACGATGAGGGGACCAGAGTAAAACGAGGGTACCGGGAGCGAAATGTACGTCTCTATGTTCCGCATCGTACCGACGGCATTGGTTGGTTTGCGACGCCATCAGCCGAGCGCGAGCGAGCTGACGGGCATGATCGGCTCGCGCAATCGCGTCGCGGGCATACTCGCTGGTGGACGAGGTGTGAGCTGAGATGACTGTGTCCAGTGGTAAAGTCGGCTCTCTTCCGTACAATAAGTAGAACGGCGAAAAGCCCGCTGTGTCGTGACGGGATGAATTATACGCGAAAGTTGCGTAGGGTAAGGCAAGGTCCCAGTCTCGGTGGTCGGGCGACACGTACATAGCGAGCATATTTGTTAAAGTGCGGTTAAATCGTTCCGTAAGGCCGTTTGTTTGAAGGTGGTAAGCGGTTGTCAGTGTGTGTTGCGTCGAACAAGAACGCAGAATGTCGGCGATGACTTGGGATAAAAATGTACGGCCACGGTCTGTGAGAAGCTGTCTCGGCGCACCGTGAATCAATATAACGTCCCGTAACAAGAAGTCAGCGACGTCGGTTGCACAGCTGGTCGGTAGAGCTCGCGTAATAGCGTAGCGTGTAGCGTAGTCTGTGATAACGGCTATCCATTTGTTTCCCAATGTTGATGTGGGAAAAGGACCAAGCAGGTCTAACCCAACACGGTAAAATGGTTCCGCGGGTATGTCAATTGGTTGAAGATGGCCAGCGGGTAGCAGCGATGGTGTCTTACGACGTTGGCATAGGTCACATGTGGCGACGTATCGGCGTACCGAACGAGCAAGGCCTGGCCAGAAAAAACGGCGCCGGACGCGCTCGTACGTGCGGGATACGCCAAGGTGTCCAGCCGTGGGAGCGTCGTGAAGTTCGGTGAGAACACAGCGGCGCAAATGCTTAGGCACAACAATGAGAAGGTCGGGCCCGTCTAGTCGGAAATTGCGACGGTATAGCACACCCTTTTGAATGACAAAGTAGCGGACGGAAGCATCATTTGTGGAGGATTCCATACGGCTGATGATGTCAAGCAGCTCTGGATCACGCTTCTGTTCTTCCCCAATATTAAGGAAGTCGGACACTGACAAGATAGAGTTCTCCGTGGGCTCGTCAGTGTCCTCAGGATCGTCGACAGGGTACCGGGAGAGGCAATCTGCATCACGGTGTAGGTGGCCAGATTTGTAGACCACCGAATAGGAAAACTCTTGCAGGCGCAAAGCCCAGCGACCAAGGCGGCCTGATGGATCTTTCAGAGAGTTCAGCCAGCAGAGTGCGTGGTGGTCGGTAACTACCGAAAATGGGCGTCCGTATAGATAAGGTCGAAATTTCGCTACCGCCCATACAAGAGCCAAGCACTCACGCTCTGTTATCGAATAGTTACGTTCAGGGGCGGATAGGAGGCGGCTGGCATATGCAATAACGCAATCATGGCCATGTTGTTTCTGAGCCAGCACTGCACCAATGCCATGCCCACTTGCATCTCTACGGATTTCCGTAGGGGCAGCAGGGTTGAAGTGTGCCAGAATCGGAGGGGTAGTGAGAAGAGCGACGAGAGTCGAGAACGCAGAAGCCTCTTCGGAGCCCCATGAAAACGGGACTTCTTTCTTGAGGAGCTGCGTAAGCGGCCTCGCTATGTGCGCAAAATTTTTCACGAAGCGTCGGAAGTAGGAGCATAGTCCGATAAAGCTGCGTACATCCTTCGCAGATCGTGGTACAGGAAAGTTTTTGACGGCGCTGATTTTTGCCGGGTCTGGTTGTACACCGTTGGCGTCTACTAAATGGCCAAGCACTGTGATTTGATGGCGTCCAAAGTGACATTTGGACGAGTTGAGCTGCAGGCCAGCGCGACGGAAGATTCCCAGGATGGCTGAGAGGCGCTCTATGTGAGTTTCAAACGTTGGTGAAAAGACGATGACGTCGTCCAAGTAGCACAAACATGTGGACCATTTGAATCCTCTGAGCAGGGAGTCCATCATTCGTTCGAAGGTGGCTGGAGCGTTACAAAGGCCGAAGGGCATGACCTTGAACTGATATAGGCCATCGGGGGTGATGAATGCCGTCTTTTCACGGTCCATTTCATCTACCTCTATCTGCCAGTAGCCGGAACGAAGGTCTATGGAGGAAAAATAGTGGGACCCATAGAGGCAATCAAGCGCATCATCTATTCGTGGCAGAGGGTAGACGTCTTTTTTGGTAATTTTGTTTAGGTGTCGATAATCCACACAGAAACGCCATGCACCGTCTTTCTTGCGGACTAGCACTACAGGAGAAGCCCAAGGACTGCAAGATGGCTCAATGATGTCCTTGGCGAGCATTTTGTCGACCTCACTTTGGATGATGTGACGCTCGGCCGCCGACACCCGATATGGGCGCCTATGAATAGGATGCTCATTACCAGTGTTTATGCGGTGGCTCATACCGGTAGCTTTCCCCAACGGACGACCGCTGATGTCAAATACGTCGATGTAGGACAGCAGAACCCGGTGGAGCTCATCAGTCTGCTGCGGTGTTAAGTTGGAAGCGATCATCGAAGTAATAGCGCTGTCGGAGCAAGTGGAAGACTGATGTTGAGCGTGGGGTTCAGAAGGGGCGGCCATCGCGAAAACATCTACCGCATTGTCTTCTAAGGTGCAGAGCAACGCTAAAGAGATCCCTTGCGGCAAAACTTGAGGTGTCAAGCTAAAGTTGACAACTGGGAGGCACGTAGAATTTCCTGCGACGGACAGAATGGTGTGCGGTAATGTAATGCCATGGCTTATGAGAACATCGGTGATAGGGGTCAGAACATAGTCACCGTCGGGAACTGGTGGTATTGAGACGAGCTCTATGTAGGTCAGTGTCTGTGGAGGGAGGCGCGCGTGTCCCGTTGTGCAGAGGCGACTCGGCCGTTGTGTAAGAGGTTCTGTTGCGGGCAAGTGTAGACGGAGCGTACTGGTCGAACAGTCTATGAGGGCAGAATGCGCGGATAGGAAGTCGAGGCCTAGTCGTGGGGGCATTTATCAAGGACGGTGAAGAGAACAACTGTGTGTCGATCCGCAATGCTCACACGAGCGGAGCACATTCCAACGATCGATGCTATGCCACCATCCGCAACACGGACGAACTGGGTGGTCGCAGGTGTGAGAACCTTCTTGAGCTTGCGGCGAAAATCACTCGTCATCACGGAAAGTTGGGCGCCGGTGTCGACAAGAGCAGTGACATGTAGGCCGTCTACTTGTACGTCTATGAGGTTCCGTTTTGTCGGTATCGTCAAAAGAGGATTTTCGGTCAGTCCGAGCGATGCAGCGCCACCTCCGGGGGCTGCAACGCTTAGTTTTCCGTCGGAGAACCTCGTGGGAAGGCGGGGGAAGATGGTCGGCGGGGCTGTGGAGAACGAGACTGGCGACGTTGGGGGGATGGAGAGCGGGAGTAGCGGCGTTCAGAAGCAGGTTCCTGGGCAAAATGGTCGCTGTTGGTCTCATGGCGATAGGCAGGACGTGCATATAAGGGACGAGAGGACGGTTGTGCAGGAGGACCCCAGCGACTTCTGCAATGGCGAGAAATGTGCCCGATTCTGTGACACGAGAAGCATATCGGCTTGTCATCGTGTGTTCGCCATGCGGACGGATTACGGAACGTTGAGGGAGAGCCGGTCGGGAAGGCACGTGCAGGCGTGTATCGGGGCTGGTAGTCGGTGCGGGTAGGCGGTGAGATAGAGTGAATTCCCAAGCTGGCGATTTCCTGCCGGACGACTGCTTGAATGAGAGGCAACGTAATTGGCGGAGAGGGGTCAGGGGACGTTGTTCCCACCTTAGCTGGAGCAGCCGCTTCAAGCTCCCGCCTGACGATTCGCGTCAAGTTGTCACAGTTGTCTGGTGGATGATATGTGTCGAGACATGAGGACGTCGCAGTGGTGTTCGGGAGGCGCTGGAACTGATGGGAGATGCGTCTGCTTTTAGCTTGTTGGAACCGGCGGCATTCTTGAATGATGGCATCAACAGACGACACATTGTTGAATACCAACAAGTTGAACGCATCGTCGGCGATACCCTTTAGGATATGGGCAACTTTTTCAGGTTCAGACATATTTTCGTCAGCTTGGCGGCATAGTGAAAGGACAGCCTGAATATAACCGATGTAGGGCTCCGTGGAAGATTGTGCGCGAGTCGACAACTCATTTTTCGCAGCTTCACGACGACCAGAGATGTTGCCAAAAAGCTCACGGATCTTTGCCTTGAAGCTGTCCCAGCTTGTTATGTCATGCTCGTGGTTATCAAACCAAACACGAGGTGTTCCGTCGAGATAAAAGATGACGTTTGCCAGCATAAGAGTGGGATCCCACCTGTAAGTGGCGCTGACGCGTTCGTAGAGGCGTAGCCACTGGTCGACGTCGGAACCCTCGCTGCCCGAGAACACGCCGGGGTCTTTGAGCGCGGGAAGCGTCACGAATGTTGTTGCGGGCGCTGGGTTGACAGGTCGGGCAGAAGGGGGAGCGACCGGAGAGGATGTAGCCGAGTCTTGCGTGGTCATGTTGTAAGCCGCGAGTGAGCGTCCGCTTCGGAGTTCCGTGGCGAGGACGGGGATCGCACAACTACACCAAATATGTTACGTGAAGGAGACTGACTCAGAGGGGTAGTCACCGATGTATTTACAGACGGTTAGGCGAGCAGCGCCAGCCACACAGATTAGCTCGTGCCAGTCTATCTGCTTTGTCTTCTTCAGCTCCATGCACTGGCACGTAGCAATATATATATATATATATATATATATATATATATATATATATACATATATATATATATATATATATATATATATATATATATATATATATATATATATATATATATATATATATATATATATATATATATATAGGGACTTGTGTTTCATTTGTTTTCAACTCAGTTTCATCTGAAAATGCCACAAGGTGAACTAGGTACACTATCTAAAAACATAACTGAAAGATCACTTCTTTCTTATAGTGAAAAGTCGCGTATCGCGAAAGCAATACACAAATGTCAATCACACCGATGCGCTTTCGTCCCCTTTCATAGATACGGAAATCCCGAAATTATCTTGCATCAAAGCTGCGTGAAAGTCGAATTTTCGTCAATGGTAACGTCCTTCACGACGTTAACCATCGTGTTCTATTCCGAAACGTGCCGCGAACACATACCTTATTCTGAAACAAGACGAGATTGTGGATGTCGACTACACCTTTCCGGCCACACGCAGTCGTTTCGGCTGTCCGCGAATGTTGTTTTCGTTTCTTTGCGTCAGACATTTTAGCCGCTTCGCGCTCGGCGTGCTCCGAAGATCATCAAAATGAACCACGTTTCGGCCAACTGGCACGGAATTAACGGGAGTTTGATGCCACTGAACAGTCCACAAGCTACCCGGGAGCAGCGAGCACGTCTGAATTATACGCTTTTCCTAACTAAAGTGTCAAATATAACGAGGTTTTATTGTTATCCGGGGGCTTTATATCTTTAAGAGGATATATATGTTGACTCGATAGTCAACACAAAAGAGGAAACAAGTGCTTGTTTTGTGTACTCTATTGCTTCTACCTTTGCCTTCTTTTGCACACATTTGAAAACTTGATTTAAACGCGTCTTCAAACGTGCATACATATGCACTAGGGTCATCGTAGCTCAACCCACGAGAGAAACAGGGGACAGTACCAGAAACTACCTGCGCTAAACTGACAACTGATTTACTTGTCCCACTGAATGATTGATTAAAACTCTATCTTTGTCCTGAGAAGACGCAGGGGAGACCCCACGCCACCCGGCTAATCCCACGTTGGGACCGTCAAGCCGAGCTTGGCGGCCCGTTCACGGGCACTCTGGACGGCCAGGGTTTGATCCTTAAGTTCGAGGCTGCGTAAGAGCACAGCACATTTGTCCTCGCTGAGGGCGGGGCCCATAGCTTCACATTCCCACAACACATGATTGAATGTGGCTAACAGTCCACAAGCGGGGCAATCCGCACTTGGATACCGTTCAGGGTAGATAGCATGAAGAACCGCAGGGTTAGGATACGCACTGGCTTGCAATAGTCTTAGGGTGACTGCCTGCGCCCTGCACAAGGCCGGTTGTGGGAGAGGGAATACCCTTCTTGACAGATAGAAGTGCTTTGTTATTTCGTTGAACGTAAGTAAGGGTTCCCAGCGAGACAGAGGGACTGTGGAGGCGGCACGGTCGGTGAGTCCTCGTGCGGCCTCGTGTGCGCCCTTGTTCGGGTTAGAGGTAGAGCCCTGAATCGACCCCAGGTGAGCGGGAAACCGAGTGAGAGAATGGGGCGTGATACTCTTGATGCTTTGGAGAAGGCGGAGGGCCTGAGGGGCTACCATCCCGGTTTCATAGGCTTTGATAGCCCCCTTGGAGTCGCTGTATATTGACTCTCTGCGACTATCTAGCATAGCCAGCGCGATTGCAACCTGTTCGGCTATCACGGGCTTCGATGTGCGTACTGTGGCGGAGCAAGTGAGCCTGGAATTGGAGTCGACGATGGAAACAGCGAATGCCTCTTGTTGGACATATGGCGCAGCATCCACAAAGCTTGCATCACTGGGGTGGATAGATAGATATGTGGGGTTTAACGTCCCAAAACCACTATATGATTACGAGAGACGCCGTAGGGGAAGGCTCCGGAAATTTTGACCACCTGGGGTTTTTTAACGTGCACCCATATCGGAGCACACGGGCCTACAACATTTCTGCCTCCATCGGAAATGCAGCCGCCGCAGCCGGGATTATCAGTGGGGTTGCTACGGACGTGCTCGAGCAGAGCTCTACCCCTGGCGCAACGCCAACCGACGTTGTGCGCAGGGTGCATAATGCGGAAAATGGGTGCGATGCGCAGTTCAGACCTGATGTTTCTGGAACTCTGCATAGAATCAGAGCACTGGTCAATGGAGTTGAGGCCCAAATCATTGAGTATCTTGCGGCCCGATTTGTTTCCGGAAAGCATGAGCAGCTGTGAGCGCTCTTGCGCTTCGATAATCTCTTCGAGTGTATTGTGAACAGCGAGCTTGAAAAGGTTTTCAGTGCGAGTGCTTACAGGCAAGCCAAGCGCGAGCTTGAAGACCTTTCTTATGAGGGAATTGAGCTTACTTCTCTCTGCAACATGCCAATTATACATGGCCGCCGAGTACGAAAGGTGGCAGAGCACAAACGCATGTATGATGCGGATGAGATTGTCTTCCTTCATTCCGCGGTGTCTGTTGGTAATCCTCCGGATGAGGCTGAGAGCACTTTCCGTCTTGGTAGTGATCTGTCTCAGTGCAGCTCCGTTAGCGCCGTTGGACTTGATATACATTCCCAATATTCGGAGCGAATCCACTCTGGGCACTGGGGACCCGTCACTAGTGAAAAGCCGTATTTCACTTTGAGACGCAGGTTCCCAGTCACGGTGGCCGCCACCTTTTCTTGTAGAGCAGAAGTTCAGATTTCGATGGGGAGCACCTGAGACCGGTGTGACGGAGGAAACGTTCGGTCACGTCGATTGCGTGCTGCACGGCTTCCTCAACTTGACCATCGTTCCCGCCGGTGCACCAGATGGGTATATCATCTGCGTAGATGGTATGATTGATTCCTTGAACCTTCCCGAGTTCCTTGGAGAGCCCGATCATCACGATGTTAAATAGTGTTGGTGAAATAACTGAGCCCTGAGGCGTGCTGCGTGAACCGAGGTTGATCTCTCGTGAGAAGTACCCTTCGATCTTGAGCTTGGTAGTTCTCTGGTAAAGAAAGGATCTCACGAAGTCGTGGGCCCTCTTCCCTAGCCCTAGGCTGGCAATAGACTGGAGAATGAATTCTTGAGAAACGTTGTCGAAAGCATTCTCCAGGTCTAATCCAAGGATGGCTCTGGTATCTCCTCTGCTGCGGTCGATGATCTGATGCTTTATCAGCTTCATGTTATCCTGTGTCGAGAGACCAGCTCTGAAACCAATCATATTTGGGTGCACAAGTCATTGGTCTCGAGGTGCAGCTTGAGTTGGTTCAGAAGGGCGTGCTCTGCGACCTTACCCTCACAGGAAGTTAAGGAAATCGGTCTTAGATTGTCTATTCCTGGTGCTTTACCAGGTTTCGGGATTAGAACTGTGTAGGCCGTCTTCCATTGTGCGGGAACCTCCCCACTGCGCCACACCTCATTAATCTTTTCCGTAAGGAATTCGCTGGAGTCATCATCAAGGTTATTGAGCATCTTATTGGTTACGCCATCAGGGCCAGGGGCGGATTTGGCATTTAGGGAATAGATGCCACAGTATAGTCCTGGTCAAACTCCGGCACGTCGCACCCCGCGTAGTCCGGAAACTGTGTGGGTGCAGAGCCATCCGCGACTCGCAGATACCTGTCTATAAGCTTGTGGACAACCAATTCGTCCGGGGTAGAGTCAGTAGCAAGATGGATATCTCGCGCGAGGGATCGCCTCTGACTAGACCTGGTGTTGTCCTGATATGTTTGAAAAGACCCCAGCTCTTCCCAGATCGGACCTGACCCTCGATGCTCTCACAGAGCTCATGCCATTGTTGTTTACACAAGGTTTTGCAATGCTCCTCGGTCGCCCTGTTAACCACGGAAACCTCCTTGCGGAGCCTCCTGTTATGCTTCTGTCCCTTCCACCTAGAGAGTAGGGCTTGCTTGGCTTCTAGTAGGTGCGCCAACCTGCTGTCCATGTTTTCAACATCGAGGTCAGTGACGACCTCCTTGGTCGCTGCCATGGCGTCATCTCTGATTCTTTTGTACCATCCTTCAAAGTCTGTCCCAGCCGTCGGTGCTCTCTCAGCTCTGACTTCACGAAAAACGTCCCAGTCGACAACCTTGAATTTTTTCGTCATAAAGCGGGCAATCGCGAAGGATACCTCGATGATGTAGTGGTCACTTCCGAGGTCTAGAGCCGTGTTGACCCATTTGACCCCATCTATAATCTTCACAAAAGTCAGGTCCGGGGAGGTATCCCGACATATGGAGTTACCTGTCCTAGTGGGGAAATCCTTGTCCGTTATAAGCGTCAATTAAGTCGGCTTCTGTCGCAGTCTGCCATAGCTCGCGTCCCTTGGAGGTATCATACATGTATCCCCACACGCTGTGTGGGGCGTTGAAATCCCCTACAACTTCAAGGGGGTAACTACTGGCCATGCTCACAGGCCTTTTGAGGAGAGAGTTGGCCCTCGCCCTGCGATAACTGGGACTGCAGTGTACGTTGAGAATAAAAAGGCTATTTCTTCAAAGACCCTTCTTGGGTGAGTTCATTATAATTTCAGTCATTACGTACTCAATGCCATCGGCAACTGCACTGAGGTTACGCGATAGGTAATTGTACCTTTTGCTGATAAGTGTGGCAACTCCCCTGCATCCTGAATGTGATGACGCTACTAGGTAACCCGGGAGTTTGATGGGGGTGCCAGACTCAACTTCCTGAATAGCGATGATTTGGGGCTTAATATCGAGAGATCTTAAATATTGCTGTAGAATGGGCTTTTTGTGAGTAAACCCGCCACAGTTCTATTGCCAGATTTTGAAGTTTTCGTTCCCACTATCCATGTTTAGGCTGAGGGGATGGTTGAGCAGCTATAGCAGCCCGGAGGATCGCGCCCTCAGTCAGTGGCGCTAGTACATTGCGTTGTGCTGGGACCTGCAAAGGAGTCGGGCCGGGGTCTCTCCTCGCATCGACCTCTTCTAAATTGCTTATGCGTTCACTCAGTGCTCCTAATTCCATCTTGGGGTGCGCCACGGATTCTTGAATTTTCTCTAAGGTAGCCTGCATGTTCACAAAGGAAACCTTGAGTTCCGACAGTAAGTTTACCGCCTATTCTTCTTGTATGTTCTTGACCGCGCGGCGCTTGGTTCCACTAGGCCTATGAAGTGGCTCAGACGTATCCGTGGCGACCGGGGTTGAGCGGGCTGCGCCGAAGGGAACGAGGACACGATCTTTCTAATCTCCGCCATCTCCGCTGCTAGCCTGCTCATTTCTTGCATAAGCTGCGCGTTTTCTTTCCTCAGCTGCTCGTTAGCTTGTCGCATCTCGTCGAGCTCACTCGTGTGGGGAGAACCGCGATTTGATTCGTCGCCTCTAGAAGACTCACGTCTTCCTCGGGCCTTGTCGGCCCAGGAGAGCGTCGGCTTCTTGCTGTTAGAGGTGGTGGGCGTGCGGGAGCGGGACCTGGTCGGCCCCGACGAAACGTACCCCGGCTTTGAGTTTGAGCGAGGCTGAGAAGTGGAACTTCCCCGGGCACGTTCTGTCGACCTGGAGCGCAAGCAGGAACATCCCTTGGAGGCACCACGGCGCCTGGATCCGGAGCAGCCTCCAGAGCGTCCCCTGGAACGGGGGCGTCCTCTGGGCTAAGCATTTGTGGTGGGTGACGAAGACTGGAACTCGTGCGCAGTGTCGAGGTGATGTTGCGGAGACGGTGACGCAGCACCAGCCATTCTGGCACGCTCACGGCGATGACGGCGCACAATGTGCGGGATCTTGAACCTTTGAGCACAGTCTTTGCTAGCCGTGAGATGCTGGCCACCACAGAGTTTGCACTTGGGAGTACACACATGTTGCTTGTCAGGGCTTGCGGCACCACAGCCTCGGCGAATCGTGTCACCGGGAGTGGGGCACACGTCAGCGCGATGACCAAGACGGCCGCATGCATAACACACGTCGATTTGCTTGCAGTAGAGTGAGCACTGCATCAGCACTGGTCCATACCTGACAAAGTTCGGTACACGATACCCGTCGAAAGCGATGATGACCGTGCCAGTTTGGGCTATTCTCTTGGCTGCTAAGGCGAGTGGATTATTTGTGTTGACAATCTTCGCATTGATGACGTCAGGGCCGTCTTGTAGTGGGACGTTACGAATCACCCCTTTGCAAGTGGAGTGTGGGGCAGCCTCATAGGCACTTAGCTCGTGCACCTTGCCTGAAATGAGTATTTGCTTCATCCGAACGTATCGGTCTGCGTTTTCGCGCTTGGGAGTACTGGCAACCATAATATTTTGCTGCAGATTCGGGCATAGAGTATCCTGGCAGAAATCTTCCTGGCTTATGCCAGCGGCAACTAGTATTGCGTCTGCCACCGTATCTGCACCAATTTTTGAGATATTGAGTCCACCTCTCGGCCGGATCACAATCTTCAAGTCATCTTGAGGAAGGGAGGGCATCTTTCCCATCCGTATTACTTTGGACTTCAGCGCAGCGCCTCTCGATTTGCCGCGGCATGCGCCCGGCTGCGACGATGGCGCGTTAGAGTCAACAGTGTGTATTTTGGCGCCAGCTCTTCTGGCCCCAGAGGACAGCCAACCTTTACCTTGAGCAAACTCTTCTTCTGAAATATCCTCTCCGTGCACTTCATACTCCATCGTGAGCAAATAATTCCGCGCACCGGGCTTCCGAAGGGCCGGCCACAGGCGAGAACAAGCCCAGCAAAAGCGCGGTCTCCCGAGCCGCTCGTTAGGGTTAAAGAGGGCACCGCTCCACAAAAAAGAAATTGTTCCTAACTTGACAAAAACTTACTCACTGTGGTCAAATATGGTATTGGTAGAATGCTGATGACTTCTCGGAACTTATGCGAGCAACAGTAAATGAGCACTTGAAGTAAAAACTCTAGAAACACAGATTTAGTTGCGCGTCCACAGGAGCCGTACGAACGCAGCCTCCCATTCCACGTCTCTCTGTTCTTATCACTTGTCCCACTACCGGAAAGCTAAAACGAATGTAAGTTTGCAAAAACTTCAATCCTGCTTTTTTTTCGGAATCGACATAAAGCTACATGAACTTTCTTCTGCCTTCATGAACATTTTCTCCCGCACTTTCTGTAAGCAAACATTGCTTCAGGTTTCCCGTAGACCTAACATGCATCAATGCAGCGTCCATCGCGTCTGGTGTACGATAGATATTGTCTGTTTGATTTAGCATTACTCTGACTCAACTTATTACCCAGCTAGACGATGAACAAATTCTCCTAATTCATTTTTATTCCCAGATGTTGGACAGGATGCAGATTCCTTAGCGCAGTGGCAAGGCCTCCCGAAGTGACCCATTTCGTGTAACCGGTCCTTGGTTGTACTTGGCAGTGGGGTCATTAAACCATGCTTTCTAAACGTCTCTTGCCTGTTGGTCTTCGTAGCGTGCCACCTGGTCTGTGACTCCTTCACATCTGTTTTCTTTTTTTCAGCCAGTTCTTTTGTGTACGATGTCGACGCGTCCGCGGTTCGTTGCCACGTATCTTTTAGGGCATTTATGCGCGTATATTGCCGCAGCGTCTACGGCTTCTCGGTTGGAGCCTTTTTCCTCGTTTTTTGGGTGCTCTGTAACAGCATCCGCGATTCCTCCGCAGAAACGGTTTTAGCTTTTTTTTCCGCATGCCGTACCACAGCGCCCACGGCTTCTCGGCAGGAGTATTTTTTCGTGTTTTTCGAGTGCTATTTCATACCGTCCATGGTTCCTCCGCAGAAACTGTGTTAGTGTTTTTTTTTGTACCGTGTCACAGCGTTCACGGCTTTTTCGCGGGAACCTTTTCCGTGCTTTTCGGGTGATATTTTGCAGCGTCCATGGTTTCTTCGCAGAAACTCTAGGGCACTTTTTTCTGCGTACCGTGCCGCAGCGTCTGCGGCTTCTCGGCAGGAGCGTTTTTTGGGGCTCCTATGTCGCAGCGCACGCGGTTCCTTCGCAGACACCCTTTTGGCGCTTCTTTCTGCGTATTTTGCCGCAGCGTCTGCGGCTTCTCGACAGAAGAACTTAAATGCAAAGCATTTCTTAGTGAACTTCGGCGACTTTCATCGTATATATATATATATATATATATATATATATATATATATATATATATATATATATATATATATATATATATATATATATATACGCCCACGACATTTAGTTCTCCTGGCCGTTTCAATGGCATCGATACCAAACTTGGTATGGCATAACAAGACAGTATGGAAAACATATTTGACTAGTCATCACATAAGAATCATGATATGTATGTCATGAATATTACGATTAACATATCATGGTCCTACAGCTCTTGCGGTGGTTTCGATCACATGGCATGTTGCAAAAATGGTATGGTAAGGCGTGATTGCATGGCGAACGCAAGCGATATACCTTAACATGAAAATAATGACATGTGTGTCATGTTACATGACTACATGCCACGCTCATGATGTGCTCCCAGCCGTTTCGTTAGCGTCACATATACCAAATTTGGTATAACAATACCTGAATGGATGACGAAGGTATCATTCTGGCGCAAACATGATGAACATGAGATGCGTATCGTGTAGCAACAAGACTACATGCTACGCTCGTGATGCACTCGCAGCCGTTTCGCTAGCTTCACATGTACCAAATTTGATAGTGCGTGGCATCACTAGATGACGAAGGTATGTGACCGGTGGAAACATGATAATCATGAGATGCGTGTCGTGTAAGAACATGACTGCATGCCACACTCAAAGCAATACATTTCGACGTGACGCGGTGCACGTGCTCACCGGCATTCATTTCGTCGTGTCACGCCGGCGTTGCCACGCCAGGCGCCATTCATGCCATGTACTTGCAGGCGCGTGCGGCGATGCGTTTCTTGGACGCATGCGCTTTTTGAAGCGTCCGGCGTCTCTCCATCACGAAAAAAGGAAGACGCAGTATTGTCTGAATAACGCATCGGCGCGAAATGCAGCATGTCGCATTTCTCGCCGGTTGCCGTCGGGTCGTGTCGATGGACCCTGGTCGAGCCTGGCGTCAGACTATAGAGTGCTCGCGTTTTGCTAACGTAGCGTCGCTGTGCCAAGCGTGCGCGCGCGTCAACGCTACATTGGAGTATAGTGGAACCTTCGTGATGCGCTCGCGGCTGTTTTGATAGCTCCACATGTAACATATTTGGTTATACGTGACGTCAATGGATGGCGAAATATGACTGGCGCAAACATGATAATCCTGACACGCGTGTCATGTAAGAACATGGCAACATATCACGCTCATAGCGTTCTCACGGGTGTTTTGCTAGCTCCACATATATAAATTAGGTATAATGTGACGTGAATACATGACGAAGGTAAACGACACATCCAAACATGATAATCATGACACGTAAGTCATGTACGACATCATTTACCTCCACCCCGTAACGTTGTGCTGATTTTAAGGTAACATATCAACCTTTCTTATTCGTGCTTTGCATATGATCGATTCCCACTGTACGTGGGATCTGCCAATTTTTTTTCTGTGCTTTTTGGCTGCTATGTCGAAGCGTCCACGGTTCCTTTGGAGAAACTATTTTAGCGTTTTTTTCTGCATATGGTGCCACAGTGTCTACGGCTTCGCGCAGCAGCCTTTTTTTTTTGTGGGGGGAGGGGGGGGGGTGAATGCAATGTCACAGCGTCCATGGTTTTTTCGCAGCAACTCTTTTGGCGCTTTTTTCTGCATATTGTGCCGCAGCGCCTACGGCAGGAGCTTTTCATTTTGTATTTTTTGGCTGCTGTGTCGCAGTGTCCACGGTTCCTTCACAGAAACTATTTTAGCGCTTTTGTCTACGTACCGTGCCCCAGCGTGAGCGGTTTGTCGGCAGGATCCATTTTTCGTATTTTTTCGCCATGTCGCAGCGTCCACGCTTTTTTTCGCAGAAATTCTTTTGGCGCTTTCTTTCGGAGAGGCCTATGAAAGGGGAGCTCATTGCCTCACGGCGGTCACGATTCGCCAAACAGCCTGCCATACCCTTGATGAAGCAGAATGCAAGTGCAACACCCGGCCCAAGCAATGGCAGAACGCTCTAGCGTGTTCCTGCCCGTGTAAGTAGGGTACCAACGGAGAGACAGTTCGCAACATTCAAACAAGAGTGTCTAACCCGATGCGCCTCATTAGGCGCATTACCAATAAACACAAAGGCATGAAAGAGGCTAGCATCATCCGTTTGATCCGATCATTCGTTCTAAGTCACATCACCTATACGGCTGCGTACCACAGATGGTTCACTGCGGAAAGTGAACACTCGACAACGTAGTTAGGAAAACTTACAAACAAGCACTAGCTTTGTCTCAAAACACCAGCAACGAACTCCTCCTTCAACTTGGTTTACACAATACCCTTGAGCAACTTATTAAGGCGCAACAAATCTCCCAATTCGAGCGATTAGGCAAGACTAAGCCAGGCCGCGAGATTCTATATAATTTTGGTATTTCTCACCACACTCAACACGGAGACAAACACGACATACCACGCACTATCCGTGCTAAGCTCACAGTACCACCCATACCAAGAAAGATACACCCTGAACACAACAAGGGCAGACGTTTCAGTATAGCCAGAGCCATGTCAAAGATGTTTAAGCGCAACCATGAGGCAGTCTTTGTCGACGCAGCACGCTACCAGGTACGTAACCGCTTCGTGGCTGCTATCGTAGACCACACACAACAATGCAAACGCAGCGCGTCAATCATCACACGGAACGTAGAAGCGGCAGAGGAAGTGGCTATCGCGATGGCCATAGCCCACACTAACGCCTCATGCGTAATCAGCGACTCGCAGACAGTCGTTCGAAGCTACACCAGAGACAGAATCTACCCCGAGGCATTTCGAATTCTTGGTACAGGAAAAATTCACGAGGCGGACAATTACGTGCACATCTTGTGGTTCCCTGCCCACACACCACTAGGTAACGCGGAGGCCAGTCCGAATGAAGTGGCGCACAACGTGGCTCGAGGCCTTACGTTCCGAGTCAATTCAGACAAAGCGGCCACCCAAACGGACCTTTCTGCGCCAGTCTGGGAATGGGACGATCAGCTCACTAAATTTAATGACATAATTCAACACTGTCGACTGAAAAAGCGGGAGTACGCTCCGCCTCACCCCAAGCTTAATCGGGCCCAGTCCGACCAGTGGCGGTAGCTCTAAACATACACATACACGAACCGTGTCATCATGCACCACATATATCCCGACGTCTATAGTTCTAATCTATGCCAGTACTGTACCAACACAGCCACTCTTGACCATATCCTATAGGAATGTCCAGCATTAGTCATTATTCTGGGGCGCGGCCTCCAATGAAGACCTTTGGGCGCGTTGGCGGACTGCACTGCTCAGTTCGGGCCTGGAGAAACAACTTTGGGCGATCCAGCAGGCCAAGAAAGCTGCCGGGAGACACGGTCTCTCCGTTGACCCCTAGGTGGGAGCCCATCCCAGCAATCTGCCGGAAATTAATAAAATCTACATCTCTCTATCTTTCTTTCTGCTTACCATGCCGCAGGGTCTACGGCTTCTCGGCTGGAGCCTTTTTCCGTATTTTTTGACTGCTATGTCGCAGTGTCCACGGTTCATTCGCGAAAACGTTTTGGCGCTTTTTTTTGCGTACCGTGCCGCAGAGTCTACGGCTTCTCGGCGCGAGCCTTTTTCCGTAATTTTGGCTGCTATGTCGCAGCGTCCGTGGTTTTTTCACAGGAACTATTTTGGCGTTTTTTTCTGCGTATACTGTGCCGCAGCACCTACGGCTTCTCGGCAGGGGCTTTTCATTTCGTATTTCTTGGCTGCTATGTCGCAGCGTCCACGGTTCCTTCACACAAACTATTTTAGCGCTTTTTTTCTGCGTACCGTGCCCCAGCGTCAACGGCTTCTCGGCAGGAGCCTTTTTCTTCGTATTTTTTCGCCATGTCGCAGCGTCCGCGGTTCTATTGCAGAAATTCTTTTGGTGGTTTCTTTCTGCGTACCGTGCCGCAGAGTGTACGGCTTCTCGGCTGGAGCCTTTTCCCGTATTTTTTGGCTGCTAAGTCGCAGCGTCCGTGGCTTTTTCACAGAAACTCTTTTGACGCTTTTTCCTGAATACTGTGCGGCAGCGCCGACGGCTTCTCGGCAGGACCTTTTCATCTCGTATTTTTTGGCTGCTATGTCTTAGCGTCCACAGATCCTTCACAGAAACTATTTCAGCGCTTTTTTTTTCTGCGTAACGTGCCCCAGTGTTAACGGCTTCTCGGCAGGAGCCTTTTTCTTCGTATTTTTTCGCCATGTCGCAGCGTCCGCGGTTCTACCGCAGAAATTTTTTTGGCGCTTTCTTTCTGCGTACCGTGCCGCAGAGTCTACGGCTTCTCGGCTGGAACATTTTTCCGTTTTTTTCCTGCTATGTCGCAGTGTCCACGGTTCACTGGCGAAAACTTTTTAGCGCTTTTTTTGCGTACCGTGCCGCAGAATCTACGGCTTCTCGGCGTGAACCTTTTTCCGTAATTTTGGCTGCTATGTCGCAGCGTCCGTGGTTTTTTTACAGGAACTCTTTTAGCGTTTTTTTCTGCGTATACTGTGCCGCAGCACCTACGGCTTCTCGGCAGGGGCTTTTCATTTCGTATTTCTTGGCTGCTATGTCGCAGCGTCCACGGTTCCTTCACAGAAACTATTTTAGCGCTTTTTTTCTGCGTACCGTGCCCCAGCGTCAACGGCTTCTCGGCAGGAGCCTTTTTCCGTTTTTTTGTTGGCTGCTATGTCGCAGCGTCCGCGGTTCATTCACGGAAACTTATTTAGCGCTTTTTTGCGTACCGTGCCGCAGAGTCTACGGCTTCTCAGCCCGAGCCTTTTCCCGTGTTTTTTGGCTGCTAAGTCGCAGCGTCCGTGGCTTTTTCACAGAAACTCTTTTGGCGCTTTTTCCTGAATACTGTGCTGCAGCGCCGACGGCTTCTCGGTAGAAACTTTTCATTTCGTATTTTTTGGCTGCTATGTCGCAGCGTCCACGGATCCTTCACAGAAACTATTTTAGCGCTTTTTTTTTCTGCGTACCGTGCCCCAGCGTCTTCGACTTCTCGGCAGGAGCCTTTTTCTTCGTATTTTTTCGCCATGTCGCAGCGTCCGCGGTTCTTTCGCAGAAACTCTTTTGACGCTTTTTTTCTGCGTACTGTGCCGCAGAGTCTACGGCTTCTCGGCAGAAGCCTTTTTTGTATTTTTGGGGGGTTCTTTTGTAGAAACTCTTTTGGCGCTTTTTTTCTGTGTACCTTGCAGCATCTACGGCTTCTCGGCAGGCACCTCTTTCTCGTACTTTTGGCCATGTCGCAGCGTCCACAGTTTCTTCGCAGAACCTTTTTAGCGCTTTTTTTCCGCGTACCGTGCCTCAGCGTCGACGGCTTCTCGAAAGGAGTTTCTTCCGCATTTTTCGGGATCTATGTCGCAGCGTCTGCAGTTCCTTCACCGGGCTTTCTACCGTTTTTTTTCGTATGCCATTCTTAATGGCAGTCCCTTGTGGACCTATATAAAAATTCATATATGGGTATATTAAAAATTAGGCATATATGCATATATAACGCTTTTTTCCATATCTGCCGAATTTTTAATACCCATATATGAGCTTTCACATAAGGTCTTATATGTATGGCCAGTTTATAATATACCCACACAAGGATCAATATATACGGGCCAATTTTATGTCTATATATGGTATATAGACTTTTCAATATAAAGGAATATTTCCCTACATTTCACGTACATAAAACAGAAACAATGCCTCTACACGGTTTCTGAGAGAAAAGTTGGCATCCGAAGTTCTGGGCCCGGATTCACAAAACTCACTTACGAAAACATTTTTGCGCAAGAAAAATTTTGTTGCGTAAGTCGATTCACGAAACGAAAAAACGTCGTAAGAGGCCATAGTTGTCACATCGGCCGCTGCAAATAAAGCGCCCTGTGACTGCCCGGGAACATGTCAGCGATGGTGATGCAGTTGCTATATTTGCTTACGTCACCGAAAAGTGCTCGTAAGTGGATTCACGAAGCAAAATTTTGCGTAAAAACAGCATGGCTGAGAGAAAATCCAAGGAGTGGTCCGGACCACTCTTAGGAACAATGTGGCTATTTAGAACCTGCTGCCGCAGCGGTATACTTTGGTGCCCTGGCTGGTTTTGAGTTAATTCACGCCCATTAAGGGCTGCCTGATGACTGCTGGTGCGTTTTTATTTCTTTCGGTGCTTTGAGCTTCGCGTGCTGTTTCCCTTGTACGCAGTGGATAGTGTTGACAACCACCACCGTCCAATAAGTTTGAAGTCGCCGTAATTGAAGAATTCTATTGGGCGTCAATGGCATAAAACTACGCATGTAAAGATTTGTGGTTGAATGAAAACCAATGTGATACGTGAATGGTCGGTGCACTCGAACGCGACATGACATAGGATCAACCTTATTTGTTATGTTGTTGTGTTGCGCCCCATCTCATCCAATTAAAAGTGCGACTCGAGATCCTTGCCTCATTGGTGGAGATTACCACCAAAGAGGCTAATGGGAGCACATTCTTTGCACGCTATTGGAAATAAAAATGAGAGGAAGTTTTCAGTGAGTGGTTCCTAAAGTTTGTGCTCTAGTGTACTTTCATTGGCTCAAACTGTCCAATGGTTGCGATCTCTGAAATACAGCTGTCGATACACTTTGGGACGATCTTGAACAAAGCGTACTTTGTAAACCAAAGCGTATTAGGGGTGCGCGTGATTACGCATGGAACTACAAACAAATCATGCATCTTCACCTTCACTGTTCAGACACCGATATGGACCGTGATATTATGGCAAGCAATCGGAATGAAATGACCCTAGTAACTTTGTATGACACCGAAAATATGCAAACCCTCACGATTCTGGAGCAAACCTTTGCTGAATTCATCCCTGCGTCAATTACCAGCCATTTGACTTTGCGCACGAACATGATTCAAAGGTAGAGCGAGCCACTGACTTGTATTTTGTGCGACGTAGCGACCACTTGACCTGAGAATAATAGCGTTGCGAAGGCGAATCCCCTGTCGCATGCTCTGATCGAAGCAGACGACAAACGCGAGCAGACGACGGCTAGCCGACAAGCACAGCTTGTGATTGGTTGTGAAGCAATACCCTCTACATTAGCTCACTCCATGACGTTGCCAAAACACTTCTTTCATCTGGCACGCCTGTCCTGTTCGTCATATCACCCCCCTCGCACATAAGAGAATATTTTTTCACGCCGTGAAATAGTGCAAGTACTTTCTAAGAGCTTTCTTATCATCTTACGTGCTGCGCAGTTGTCGAAAACAACATGGCGTCGTAAACAGCATATTGGTCGGTGCGACTTTCAGCAAACGCTTCTCGCACGAGTTACTTCAGCGTTTGACCGGGTGTGTTGTGATTACAGCAGCTCTTTTGGTGCGTGTAAGCAGTGCGGAAAGCTGTGGCAGTGCAATGGTGTACGGTGAAGCGCACAGAAGCCTGTGCGTTGGTGTGGTTATCAAGCGGGGATCGGCGTCGATGTATCGACGGCAACTAGCACTCGAGAAGCCTGCAATGTGTGTTTGTGTGCCGGTAACAGTTCGTTCGCTTGACTTTCTAGTCTCTCAGTTTGGTGCTGTGCGACATTTCGGATTGACAGCGTTTTGACACGTTACTTGAGTGACCCCAAGTACGTACGGAAACGTATGAACTACGCGCTCGGTTCTTGCTTCGCCACTAGTTAGCCTGTACGCTTCTATTTACTTGAGAGCAATGTACTGTTCGGGAGTGAAACGATGTTCGTTGTGAACAGTGGTGCTGTGTTGACGTTCCAAGACTTGTGAACAAGCTGCGCTCGTGTGACCGAAAATTGAAAGACAGCGCTGATAACTGTTTTGCCCTGCGAAGTCGTAGTGGGGCCGCTTGGCACTTTTGTTTGTTAAGTCGTCACTTCTCTTTTTTGTGATAACCATAGTCCTAGCGCTGTGATGTGATCAACCAAAACTGCGAGATGCTACATTCTGTTGTGGATCGTGTTACTTTGGAAGCGCGCCTAGACTGTTCTTCGGTAACAAATTGAGAGTTCTATGTGGCAGCGAGAGCCCGTGAACGTCAAGCTTCCCTCCAGCCCCCCCAAAAAAGCAAAGATTTCACCGGTGCCTTGCTTTGGATGAATGCCCCGCCGCGGTGGTCTAGTGGCTAAGGTACTCGGCTACTGACCCGCAGGGCGCGGGTTCGAATCCCGGCTGCGGCGGCTGCATTTCCGATGGAGGCGGAAATGTTGTAGGTCCGTGTGCTCAGATTTGGGTGCACGTTAAAGAACCCCAGGTGGTCTAAATTTCCGGAGCCCTCCACTACGGCGTCTCTCATAATCATATGGTGGTTTTGGGACGTTAAACACCACATATCAATCAATCAATCAATTGCTTTGGATGAAGTTGTAGGCCAATATCGCCTATCTACAGGTTTCCGAGTTCGTCTGGCCATCGTTTTGCACAGCACTAGATTCTTGACAACAGCCGGTCACGGCCAGTTCTTACACTTTATCAATGGACGTGCACGCCTGGCCAGCCCTTCATTGCTGTCATTGGCAGCTTCCAGTCTGCAGATGCCCTTTGCCTGTTGGCCGTACTTGGTTCCTTATGACACCGACGGCTACTAAATGCTCCCATCGGTGAGTTCACCTTGCAGAACTAAATTTCACCGGTACTATAATTCACGCAGTTCTATAACGTGTGCAAGTTTTTAAGCCCATCAGATGTAATGTTTCTCTATGGTAAGTTGAAGCATGAAACATTTACTACTACTGTTATATACATAAATATATTATAGAGCAAATACATAAAAAGTTTTTTGTGATTTGATACAAGTGAGCTCTTGTTTGATTACGAGGTTGGGCCTGTCGATTGACCACGTTTGATAGTTGGAAAGTTAATGTGAATTTATTTTTCAGGAGCCAGGTTGCACTTACAAATTTATGTTATTTTGGAAACTTAGTTCTATAGACGATTACCACTGTGGTAGTACTATACTTCAGTAGGACATATATATTGCGGTACGTAAATTTTACATGAGGCTTCAGTTTATTTCAAAGTGAATATAGCAGATTTTGGTCCCTTTAACGAAGTGATAGCTTCCTCAAATAATTATTAGAAGTGAGTGCTTTTAATGATTGTTTTTAATTAAATATCTCGTTTTTGGCTCTTCACAGATCGCAGAGATTGGTTTGTTAAGGTCCTGTGATGCATCGGTTGCACATTCTGGCACATCAATCCTCATCATTACTTGGAGCACCTGTACAAAAATAGGAAGAACACGTTCTCCCTAACTGTGCAAGCCTATGTCACTGCTGGGACTGTTATCATTCAGCGGATGTGGCGTGGAAGCATGCATGGCAGCCTCATCTGGAAGGACTGCAATCTGCTTGGGAGCTTCGAGGGCACAAAACTGCCTAACGGCTGGCTGCAAGGTTAGTTTTTCTTTAATATATACGATTACGTGAACACCACTTACTGTGCACAAATTGAAAACCCAAGCATGGTTGCTTCCAGTGGATACCTGTAATATTCTTACACATGATTCTTATACAACATTTATAGAACTAAATTGCAAGATAATTGAGAATGTTGAAAGCTGAAAGCCTGCAGCTTATGAATGAAACTCCAATAATCTGAGACTCAAAAGCTTGTGCTTTGAAACGAGCACAAATACTTTGATTCCTTATTGAGCTCTCGAGCTTGTGACTCCCTCTGAGGATCAAGTGCTCTGGAAGGAAATAGCAAGTGGGTGAAAATTGCCTGGCTGTTCACAACTTGCAAGGAGAAAGACCTATTGAAGAAGCCTCAGATGACATAGGGCCAGTAACTGCATCTTTTACCTACTGTAGCTTTTTCTCTCTCAGTGCTGTTGCTTGTGTTTCAGCCGAACATGTTCACCACGATTGCATAGTGATATATATTTTCCTACAAATTGTACCTGACCTAAGTATGCATTGTTGATCTCTAAAGGTGACGTTCAGTGTGTTTAAAAACCATGGCTTCTCAATTGTTTGTCTGTGGCTAGCCTGTTTCAGCAGCAGAGCGATGCAGCTAGCACACACGCAATCCAAGTCATGGAGCGCTCCTTTGGTGTTCTGTGCAGGACGCAGCATATCCATCCGGCAACACACTGGTATCAACAATAATGGTGAGTGTTGGTGGCACCTGTAGGAGCCCGTTGTGTTTGTTGCGTATGATTATTTCCCCTGATGAAGTGCAATTTTGAAAGGTTTCCTTCATTTAGAATAATAGATGACAGCAACAAGCACACTCATAATTCATAAGTTCTTTGTGTCTTCTAGACTGCCCATTTGCTCCTATATGCGGTATGGTGAGCTGGTTATGTTAGGCAGCCTTAAAATTATGAACATTGGCTGTTGTGTTGTAATGCAGTCTAACTTGTGTTTCTTAGTGAACTTATTTGTGGTCTACTTCTCGCACCTAGTGTAAAGTCGAAAAAGAAGAAACTCTATTGGCTTTTTATGCCTGTCAGAAGTTTCATGTCTTCATCTATAACATTGTAGTTTTGCTCTTGTATCATATTAAATATATTTTACATAATTTTACATATTTATATTTACATATATTATATATAATATATTTTACATATTTCACATAATTGACAACTATACACTCTTGCATGTAGCATGGTTGTAACAATGATCTGTATTTTTCTAAGTTCCAGCATTACCAAGGGGTTCGGTGCTCCACGGTCATGAACAGTGTATCAAGAACAGAGCACAGAAGACCAACAAGTATAAAGGGACTGCCAGTGACTGTTCTCCTGCTCAAAGTTTACAACAGCAGAAAGGGCACATTGTGATGTCAGGAGCAGCTGCTGCTTAACTTCTTAGCAGTGCATTATTGAGCAGTTTATTTGCTTGCATTCGAAATTATTTAAATTTTCCTTGGAAGATACCAAACTATGACACTAATTTAAAGGCTGCTGTAGTGTTAGTGGGCAAATATTTTTGAGCTGAAGTTTTTAACATGTGTGTTAAGTGCCTGCGTGCCTCTACATTTACATGCCAGAAATCACAGCATCTATGGTCGCCAATGGTAACTGTGTTTGCATTCTTTGTAGTACAAGAAGTAAAGCCAAGGATGCAGTAATTATGTATTTAGTCGATGTAATCCTTCAGTGTACACTCATTTGTATCGCACCAATGATGCCATGAGTGTATAAGCTCTGGGAAGTGAATCTATGTGAATTATTTTATTTGGAAGGAAGAGGATCATCACTACTCCTAGTATATCTTAACAGTAGATTTTAGTGCTTGGGTATTATCCCACTGCCTATCCGTCCTTCAACAGTCTACTTATCTACTGTGTAAGTGTAACTTTTTAAATGTATACTATGCTCGGATAGGTTTGTTCATAATGTAATGCAAGTGACTTATCATCTATGCAGCTCTACTCAAACTAGAAATAAAAGTATTTATTTTTATATGTAGCTATAGAATGCATTCGCTTGTGTTTTTCTAGGTGCCTGTACAATTGTTTAGCCCTACAAAAGTGCTGGTATACTCTAATATTGAATCTGGCATCTTGAAATTGTTTGTTAGTGGAAGTAAGAATGTGTTTACAACCAATATTACTATCCACAGATAAACTGTGAAAACTCTATGGAAATTTATTTACATTTATTGAACTTTGTGAAGGCAAATGGTGTTATGTTCTTTTATTGTGGTCCCTGTTTCATGCAAATGACACATAATTACTTTGCAGTGGCATAGTATTAGTTGTTATTTTACACATATGTGCTGAGCAACATCGCAGTTGAGGCCAGCAGCAAGACATACATGCAGTGCACTGGAGCATCACCTCACATAGTGTACAGTCTTTGCCCACCAGTAAACTCAATATTTTTCAAGCAGACTAATAGACAGCTGTATGGGAACTGTGTTGATGCCCAAACTTTGAAGTCTTCTTGAGGAGTGTTTTTCATCATTTTTGTCCAAGTGAAGTAGCTACCCAAGGCCACAACTGGTGGGAATGTGGTGGTTTCCTCTCTCCAAAAGCACTCCTACCAGCTGCCTCAATGTTATTATGGGGTGAATTCACGAACTGGAAAAATAATTGGTCTTTGTTTTCTTGGCCGAAAGAGTCACTTCCACCGTTGAGCCACCACGACGTGCCAGAATAGAAACTTTTAGCTAAATAAAGTTGATTCTACATTTGAGAAGTGTTTTGGGGAAACAAAATGGCACTTATAGCTGTCAATATAAACACTGTTTGCACCAAGGAGCTTAGTAGCTTATAATTGTATTATTCACATATTGTCTAGAATTTACGCGCGCTGTGCCAACTTTCAGCCCAAGTGTACTAACATGCTTTGTTAGTGGGTTGTGAATGAGCCAAGCTATGTAAATAAACAGAGTGATATTGCAGACATGTACAAAATATTGATGCACAGCCCTTTTCTTTAGCAAGATATTGTCAAGGGCTTTATTCTTGTGTTTTTTTTTTTTTTAAAAACTGCTTGTCACTGGGCAGCAGCGGAAAACTATGCATCAAGCTTTTGCGAGATGGTTCGAGAAACACCGTGTTCAAACATAACAGTGCCGGTGGATTTCTCTCGTAAGTTACTTTCTGTAGTATATTCAAAATGAGCGTAATAGAATTGTTGTTTTATAGCCATTCATTTTAATATTTACACCTGAGTGTGTGCATGTATGTATGTATGGGTGTACATATGTATATGTGTGTGTGCGTATATGTATGCATGTATGTATGTATGTATGCATGCATGCATGCATGCATGCATGTATGTATGTATGCATGCATGCATGTATGTATGCATGCATGCATGTATGTATGCATGCATGCATGTATGTATGCATGCATGCATGTATGCATGTATGCATGCATGTATGTATGTATGTATGTATGTATGTATCTTTTAAATGAGAATCCGTTTATCTTTGGTGAGTAAGTTTGGTAATGATTTGGCTGAACTTGTTTCTAGTTATTTCTCTTTTGAGCCATTATACATTTCAATTTGTTTTGTACTGCATAAAAATAAATGTAACCTTACACAGAATATGTGTGTTCGAAGAAGTTTCATTTACCAACCTACAGTCATGGGCAAGAAATTGGGTAAAATGGAACGAACCTGCGAAGATTAGTTTCGAGCATAGCTAATCTACATGGCATATCTCGTACACATTGCGTTGGTTGAATATGTCGATTTCAACCTTTCAATTTTAATCAGAATAAGCAAGCTATCACCCGTGGTTGTATATGTGTGTGATATTTATGCATATTGTGATACCGGTTCGCAATTACAATTGAGGTCACAAACCAAGTCAAGCTGAATACACGAATTTTGTCCATGCACCTTTCATCTGCATTGGAACTGTTGTTAATAAAAAATAAACTTCAGTTTAGAAATTTATTCTAGTAACCAAAAGCAGGGTACCTCTTTATCACACAAATCAAATTGCCATTGTTCTGTTCCATTCTCGACAATAGGGGACCCTCTCAGCAGAACTCGATGAACTGCTATAGTTCGTTTTAACCATTGGCAGCGACATTACACTGAAGCGTGCAGCATGACAAATAGCGGGAGAGAAGACACAAACTAATCACTCTGTTTGCGTCAGCTCTAACTGTCCGTGCTCTTTGGTCTTGCTGCATGTGATGATGCCCACCAAATTACCATGAAAGCGCGTCCCTACAAAGGCAGCCAACTTGGCTGCAAGCAGTTAGCTCACTGCACGTGTAGAGTTTCTTCAAAACACCGTGAAGA
Organism: Rhipicephalus microplus; assembly: GCF_043290135.1. Classification (NCBI taxonomy): domain Eukaryota; kingdom Metazoa; phylum Arthropoda; class Arachnida; order Ixodida; family Ixodidae; genus Rhipicephalus; species Rhipicephalus microplus. The sequence continues at coordinate 3,166,611 of NW_027464591.1, forward strand.
CTGATTGCTGGTCGAATATCCAAACACGTGAAAAGTAATATACCAGGTATGATATTGGTATTTCAGCACTGGACACTTTTGCGATAAGAGAGGATGGAGGAAAAAATTATGAACCCTGAATTGTTTAATTTTTGAAGGAGCACAGTACAGCGCTTTTGGGTCAAAAGGGGAGTGAAAGAAGCAAGTGCGAAAGCCTACTTCTCAAAAAACTAGTACCCGCCACCACGCATAATGTCAGGCCGGGCAACCTCTTGAAAAAAAAAAGTGCTCAGTGATTCTGCGAATCGAACCAAGTACCTCCTAGATTGTAGTTGAGCGCTGTAACCGCTCGTCCACTGCAGCAGTGCTTGTGTTCGCCCTATTGCTGATATATCGTCATTCCTTCGAATGAAGCCAAATGCAAAAACGTCCCGTGAAACTTTGTCAAAAATAGAAAACATAGTTGGAATGCGTTTACCCAAGGTTACTAGAAGATATAAACCACCACGTGTGACTGTATAACCGTGCGCTATTTATTCTTGTACATTACTGTCATGACGTTGGGATAGCCGGCTCTAACGTACGCTACCTCCTCATAGTTTGCCAAATATAGATAAGAAAATAAAAATATATATCGGCCTGTGACAACGCTAATCAACTATTATGAGTTCACTGTCACTAGTGTCACTTTCACTAGATGAATGCTCAGTTTGCTTCCATTATTGTTATTTAGGAAAGTTTTGGCTCATTAACTCAACTCTCTTAATTAGCATTGATTCTCACACCTAAGGACAGTCACACTTCATCTCGCTTTCTAAGTGGCTGTCACTCCCATATAACGCGTACTCTACTTTTTTATGCTCTCTGAGCATCTGACCCTGCTTTGCGGAGACTTTCCCTGACGTCTGCTGGGCCAGAAAATTAACTATTTGACTATAGGTACAAAATTGACTATAGGTACAAAACACCCTTCCGTTCACCACTATAACGTGAAAGATTGCACCAAATTAGTTAAGTAGCAGCGCAGCTTCAATAAAACGTAAGGTAACTCGTCGCGTTAAATAGGGGAAGACATTCGAGGCACATTTTCAAACATTGCATGCATCGATTTATGTGTGGTTTCATTTATGTGGTGCACCTGGAGTGCTGTTTACTTGTACTTGGCGAGATAGTGCATGGATTGCTCGTTGGCTTAAGGCCATCGAGCAATTGTTTTTTTTAGCTACAGTCGTTGATTAAAGGCGAGTGCTTGGCTTTGCACAGCCCACCAAAACGTCTATTACAACGTACGTGGCATCCCGTAAGCGCTGTAGCAGACGCTCGCGGAACTGAAACTTAGATGCAGCAAATCATTGGCTATCATCGTATACTCTCGATGCTAGACGCTTTGCGTGCTACCTTGATATTATCGGCACACACTTCTTTCTTTCCTTGTCGTTTCATCGGCTATCGTGTGTCCTCCTTGCCCTCTTAAGTGCTGAATAAGTTAAATTCATTCCCGCGCTATAGTAATCCCTCCAGATAAGAGAACTTTTGGCTAAAAAAATGCGTAGCCAAAGAGAAAGCTTTGTGAATTCGGCCCCTGGTGCTTATGCATATATATATATATATATATATATATATATATATATATATATATATATATATATATATATATATATATATATATATATATATATATATATATATATATATATATATATATATGTATGTATATATATTCAGGCTACGCTTTGATTATTGAAACGTTCACCACACATTTGATCTGCATGCTTCTTCAATCTTTGTCTTTGTGTTTTGTTGACTTTCGTCAAAAATGAAAATTTACTGATGGATTTTCTGGTGATTTCGTTATTGTACTCTTAATTTAGTGGATTTATGAACACACTGCAGTGCCTAATTTATCACTTTATCCAGTGCATTTCAAAGAGTAGGTGACTATCACTGATTACAAATGCTGGCACTTTGCTCTTTGCTTTCGAGCCGCATCAATATATCAAAATGAAGGTGCCTAGGTATGACGTGCATCTAAAAGTGTCAAGAAAATCTTACTTTTGGCAGAGATCTGACAGCTTATCTGCATGTGTATTTATGTGTATATGCATGCATACATAGAGCAGGCAGAATACATGCAGCTGCACATATACTGAAGTGAACATAAATACTTCGTGGACATTTACTTTTTATATGGCTTATTTTTGTTGCGTTTGCTTCTGAGCTCATTGCGCTTTGTTCCTATAGAGAGCAGGGCCAATTTTTCTTTGTATTTTAGTCCCTTCTTTGCATCAAAGGCCTTTGCGTATGCTGTAAAATAATGAAGCAAGCATAGGACTGTTGTTCATGCTGACAACTAAGAATGCAAGTTAGCTGCTTGTCTGTATGCAGCGATACAACAGAAGTTTTTACATATATATGTGCACATTTAACCCACATGCACCACGCCCACTTGAAATGTACTTCTGTCATGAGCCACAGAGCACAGTGATACTCGTCCACACTTGGCCTACCCAGCCCCATCTCCCCCTCTTTTCTCGCTGCAAACAATGCTGCTTGGGCTGCCGCATTTAATTACGCATCATACTGGTACTGGACTTTCAATGTCTGCTAATCGACTAAAATAGCGGAGTCCCTCAATAGGTATATCATTTCGTGCATTTTGCAGGCTTTGCTTCGTAAGTTGATCAATCATTAACAAAAGCAGTCTATGCCTCCTATTGTTAAGGGCAATGAAAATTTCATGCCTTTTGGCACTGGTATCTTCGTATGCATCTGGAATATTAAAAACGTTGGCCACTGCAGTATAACTCGCATAAAATATCACAAAGTGCTCCCTAGTACAAGGTAGGCCAGAGCGATGAGCTCCTTTTGTTTGTTTGCCCTTGACGGAGCATGTAACGAGGCGTGCGAGGCGAACACCGCAGGCAGTAGTGCACATGCTGCACCTGTTCAGCTCTTGCGAAATTGGTCTTCTGAACTGGAGAGGGTATTAAATGCGAGGCATTTCTTAGAGAACTTCGGCGACTTTGGGTCCATATATATATATATATATATATATAATGTCTGTCGGTCTGTTCTGTCTGTCTAGCCAGCTATGACTTTTAGCTCTCCTGGCCGCTTGCATAATGGTATCAATACCAAACGTGGTATGGCATAACATGACTGTATGAAGAACATATTCGACTAGTAATGACATGAAAATCGTAACATGTATGTTATGAATGTCATGATTTACATTTCATGGTCCTGCAGCTTTCGCGATGGCTTCGTTCACAAGACATGTTGCAAAACTGGTATGGTATGACATGATTGGATGCCGAACACAAGCGACGAACTCACGCAAAAATCATGACATGCGTGTCATGTAACCACATGAATACATGCCACACTCATGATGCGCTCGCGGCCGTATCGTTAGCGTCACATATACCAGATTTGGTTTTACGGGACGTGACTTAATGACAAAGGTATGATACTGGTGTAAACATGATAAGCATGCGATGCGTGTCATGTAACATGACTACATGTTACGCTTATGATGCGCTCGCGAGCCCGCCGCGGCGGTCTATTGGATAAGGTACTCGGCTGCTAACCCGCAGGTCGCGGGTTCAAATCCCGCCTGCGGCGGCTGCGTTTCCGATGAAGGCGGAAATGTTGTAGGCCCGTGTGCTCAGATTTGGGTGCACGTTAAAGAACCCCAGGTGATCGAAATTTCCGAAGCCCTCCACCAAGGTGTCTCTCATAATCATATGGTGGTTTTGGGACGGTAAACCCCACATATCAATCAATCAAATCAATCAACATATACTCTCAATTGCGGGACAGTCAGTCATGTTTCATCTCGATGCATTGTTTTCACATGTTGTAAGAAAGTAAAGCTGGTTGCTTAAAAGCTCATTCAGACATATGGAGCTTGCAGCATTGCTAGAAAAAAAACGTATCTTAAAGGAGTCTTCACAAAAGCAAGCTTGTTACGAAAACACGACCTCAATTCATTGGGTATGGTGACGACACACGAGCCAATATACACGGCGCTTCTTATTGAAGGTTGTTGAATGACCTCGGACAAAACAAAGTAGCTCATCTTTGTGAAAGTAATTTAGGTTGAGCCCAAGTAACTCAACACAGTATACCTCAAATTCTCTCCGTACCACAGCAGTTAGACCCAAAGTCTGTGGAGATCTCTGAAAAACGAAACCTTGTGCGGGAAATGGCATTGAAATCTAAGCCATAACCTGTTGCTCTTCTTCCTTGGCTTTCCTGGTCCCGTAAATGGTGCTGTCACGTTGTTCCCGCAAACTTCTTAATATCATAAACCCACCTAGCTGTGTCTCCCTCTCTCCCGGTTCTTTCGAAATTTAGTCAGTCACCAATAATGACTAGTGGTTATTCTGCCGACGCGCTACATGCCCTGTTAATGTTCATTTCTTCGTCGTGAGTTCAACAATGTCCAACCATATCCGAGTGTTGTTGCCGGGCGTTTGTGCCATTGGCTTAAGCTCATCTGCGTTGTTTTTCTTGTCTGGTCCTGTTGTAGGCTAAGGTCATTTATGGAATGATGTCATGCCATCCCATGTCTTGTGTTCGACGTCGACGAACATGGCCAGCTTGTCAGTGATGTTCTTACTTATGCACTCGGTGAGGCCATTGGTCTATGGGTGGTAGACGCTGGTCCCGTGGTGACTTCTGTGGATGCATCTCGCGATTCCATCAGTTAGGACCGCAGTAAAGGCTGTTCTTCTGTCAGTGATCAGGACTTTTCGGGCGGTGTGACGCACGATGGTATCTTCGACGCTGAAATTCTCTACCTTCAAGGAGCTGCCTTCATGCAGGGTCCCTGTCTGTTCGCCGTAAGTGGAGTAGTCGGGAGCTACGTAAATTTATTTGTTTCCAGATTTCGACTGCGGGAACAGCCCCAGTAAGGTTATCCCAATTTCTGCATTTTCTGGCAGGCCCGGTCGGCGGCGTCTTCCATAGCTGAGTGTCAGCAAGTCCCTAGGTGACGTTGGCAGTTAGGTGAAGATAGTAGTACTTCTCTTGCATCCACGTGAAAGTGCAGAAATATTCAAGCTGTCGAGCCATAGGATTATTGTGTGCAGCTTTCAGAAGCTCTGAGTGCAATGCTGAAAGTGTAACAAGCAGGTAGTCGGCTCGAAGCAACGAGAGAAGCTTTTTTAGAGAAACGCCGTTCCGCAAAAAAAAAAAGATTCCAGTCCTCACTTACATACCTTTGGAAGGATAGTGACCTTGCCACGCGAGATTCTACGCGAGTTTTGAGTTCCGGGTCGGGTCACTGTCATTCGGTGAACTCGTTGGCACGTATGGTCCGACAGAACAGTCACCATCCTGTTCGTCCTGCAGTGGTGGGACAGCAGCTGATGTTGGAGCTCTTTTACCTAACGGCAGAGGTGAACCGATGGTGGAATAAGGGTGCTCTATAGGACTTGTAAAGCCGGCTGCAAAAAATCGCACACATCAGAAGAAACAACACCGCGCAAATGATGGTGCCTGACATGCATTTAATGGCGCTTGTTAACGGGACGATCTCACTGATGAGTGCTCACTTACGACCACTCACACTCATGAGTTCTCACTGATACACTCACCACTTTTAAATCAGTTAATGAGTGTCAGATCACTCATGAGTGAGTGTACCCAACCATGCATTCCATGCGAGTGAACTGTAGCTAGAGAACTTGCCGTCATATTCTTTTGATCGGGGTGACCTGGCAAAGAGCGTGAAAATGGTCCATCTCGTCTTCCTTGGCTCCGGCAAGGTCAAGTTTATTCTAACTCAAGACGGCTTCCACTGACATTTTAAATAGGCAAAAAAAATATGTACGCATGCTTCAGAAGCCTCGTAGCATGGTAGTCGATATTGACAGCTGAGGTCTCCTTCACGTCAATAAAAAATGGCAGCATATCCACGGAGTGAATGATGGGGAGTGGGGCGAAGCATTCGTCCGTCCATTCGTTCTTGCTTCCGTCCGTTCCTGCGTACGTCTGTGTAACCGTTCAAGCGTCCATCCACCCGTCCGTGCGTGCGTCTGTTCGTGCGTCCGTCCCTGCGTTCGTCCATGCATCCGCGCCTGCGTCCGTTCATGCGTCCATCCATGCATCTGTCTGTGCGTCCCTTCGTCCATCTATTCAGCACTCTAAGTACCACCATCTCGCATCTTTTCATCATATATTCTCCATATGGAAGCACCGCCATCGAGCGGACATTTCAAGGACTAAATGGTAGGTGGCACATGCACACTTTCTTACGGCTTGCGCTTCGGGTATACTTCCACCTTTAACCACCTCGAGTTCATGGTATATACTAGTTCACTGTATTCGTGGCTATGCGGCCCAACGGTCGCTAAACCTGTCTAAAACCAAGGAGGTTACACCCAGCGAGTATAACGTAGCAACCCTTTCTTGTCAGATCGTGCTCAATGTACACGCCAATAGCTGCTAATGGGGATCGCAGCGTGCGCGTTACCTAAAGGCCGAATGCTCCTGTCTCTGATTCCCCCTTAGCAGCCATTAACGTGTGCATTGAGCACTATTTTTAATTGTTCAATAACGCACAGAAGAAATCTCTCACCGGAACCACCTTGGAGGTCAAAATCGTAAGGACCGCTATTTCGGGTATGTGCCACTGGTGGTTACATACGAGGGATGCACAATCCACGCCATAAGAAGCTTCGCCCCTAAAAGAGGCCTGCAAACTGCAGTAGTATGCTTGTAAGTGCGTTTATGAAGAAAACATGGAGGGCGCTTGAGCTTCACCTTCAAGAATAGAACACAACAGCGTGATTGCGCCCTGTTGGCGTACCCTTCAACCATGCCTCAAGAAAATGAATATTTGGGGGCTTATCACTTGCCAGTTCAAACTACCCTAGAATGCCTACTGCATACAAGTAGTGTGGCGAAGTACCCACTACGCCTTGATTCTTTTTGCATTTTTCTGAATACCTAGAACTCGCCTGTAAAGTTTCGCGCGTACCTGCGTATCTACATACTTTATAATGAGTAGACACCTTCCAACCACCCACTCCTTGCTCAATTCACTCGTTTTGACCCCTGGTACGACTTTAAAATTCGCCACGCCACCTTAAATGCTTGTAACCAATGTCTTTTATTACTTGTAAAAGCCCGTTTACTTTAAGGCAGTGATTTTCAACGCTCTTGTACTACTGAGGTATTGTAACGTGGTTGTAACGATGGATAAAACAATCTCATCTGGTTTTAATGAGACTGCTTCAATGATGAACTTGTCCCAAGAAAGATAATGTCACTCAAGGTGCAGCTATATCGGACGACACAGTCGTTGGTCGTCAAGTGATCTAGTTAGCGGTAAGGCACCCAATGAAATAGTAGTGAATCAGAAGGTGGGTAGCGAGATCACAGTGTTGCAGCAGCAACGGGAGAAATGAAGCAGCTGAAGTTGACGTGGTGACAGACTCGACTGTCGCTGCACCTTGTGCGCCGAAGTACAAGCCGGAGTGCGTGACTCGTATGAGCGAGTAGTGTTCACACTCATTCATGACTTCTTTGCGCAAACACGTACACGGACACAAGAAAAAGAGGCAAACAACACGGGCGCAACACCTTGCGCCCGTGTTGTTTGCCTCTTTTTCTTGTGTCCGTGTACGTGTTTGCGCAAAGAAGTCATGAATGAGTACCAACTCGCCCAACTTTCAGTACTGGTGTTCACACTGCTACGCACCAGGTACCACGACAGAGGAGGCCACTTAATCGCTGGTCAAAATCAATCTAGCGTCTGTGACTGATTGCTCGCGAAGAGACATTGGTGGTGTCACTCACTCGACGCCGGTGAGCTCCCAACCCGTAGAGCTGGTCGGGTTTCACACATGTGGCCATGAAGGCTCCAGTATCATCGCTGTTAGCTGTGTTAATCCCAGAAAAAACTCTCTCGTTTGCTTTGAGGGTAAAGTCTGTCAGAGGATTATAAATTATTTGGGAGCTTTGCAGGACATTGACACAACCTGCGCTAAGCAAGCATTACGCGTCTATAGGGTTCTATACATCTAAACAGAAAAACGCGCAAGCGCTAATATTGTTGAACCGTAAAGAGTCGCTCCGTTTCCTTTAAGGAATGAAGAGACTGCTTGAGTTTCGGTTTTCCTGAATTCGCAAGTTCTGGAGCAGGACGTTCACTTACATGGCAAGGATCAAGAAGCGAATGAAGCTGCACGACTTCCTCTTCGATACTTCGCTAGAGCAAATCTTCCTCATTGTGACGTTCGAAAAAGCAAGTTAGGTGGCGGATACTGTGCTTGTACGGACGCACAACCCATCTGGGACCTCCTTAGGCATATAAGCAGGCTATCACTGTAGAAATCGGTCAGCATGTTTCAATTCACGCCGGACTAAATTTCGAAGGGTATACGTGCACAAATGCAATCCCTTGCCAAAAATAGCAGGTATATTAGCAATATTTTTTGACATGCAGCCTCCACGCCTAGTAGCACCATATTAGCGTTGATCATACCACTAAAGATCAAAACAAGCCATATTTTACGTGCGTCGCCATGTACAAGGTATTCATTCTTGGAAGAGTTCAACCCAACCTTGTTTAAATTCAATCATCTGCTAAATAAAACAAGAAACTCCTTGCGTACCGTTTCAACTAACAGCTCAGTAGGAAACCTCGAAATGAGTGTTTTTTCTTTGGTGTCAAGAAACATTGGAAAACGTTTTGCTAATATGTTTTTTTTAGTTATCCAAAGGCAAATACAGCGATCACGTAAGACTCATTGAAATCACCGAGGAAGGAAAACAGAAAGCCACTTAGTCGAAGGTGCTCTTTCATAAGTTGTCAGCTTGTAAATATATAACATAGATGACGCAGAGGTAGCAATCTGATTTGGAAACTGAAGCTCCGTACGGTGTTGCGACACCACATGACAGGCTCGAGTTACTAGATGTCCGACTTATTTAGTCGCCGCTACTGAAGTACGTAAAAAGAAAGTGACATTTGGGCGCGTTGGTGCAAGTTGAACATCATAACGCAATATGGGGAACGATGAACACAATAGGCACAAAGAAACAGTGACGTCTTGATTATTTCTTGCTCGTCTTCCTCTTTGCGATACCCCTGCAAGATTTCCATACGTCAAGGCACATACATGGCTGCGAGGTCGACGGCAATATTGAGATGTTATAATGGTGCCGCAGCATCGAGTCCTTGGTGGTAATGTTCTATAGAGTTTAAGAAAGTGACATTTTAGCGAGGTAGTAAAAGTTGAACATCTCATAGAGGCGCTATCGAGGCGCCATAGGGCAATGTCGCCTGGATGGCAATAAGTGCTATGTGTCCTGCCCAAAATATAGGCACTTCATGAGCTGTTAGCGTCGTCACCGTTATTACTGCCATCGTCTTGCTGTCCCGCTACCTACGCAGTATGGCCCACATCTATAATTTGCAGAGGATGGCTTTTTTTTGCATAAAACGTAGACAAAAAACAATGAATCGGCACACCGAGGGCACCAGCACTGCGTGGTGCCTGAACTTGCTACAAGAGGTTATGCGAAATATAAGCGAAAATTCATGTTTACTCATCTTACGGACTACGAGCCTGCGAAGCGACAGCGGTGGAGGGGGTGAAGTATTGGCGCTGTTTTTATCCTGAAGTAAGTTTGATCACATGGCGCTATTTCACTTAGGCAGCTCTCGCAAGTTGCAATGATGCGCGTGCTCGTTGTATGGGTGGTATACTTTTGTATTAAATGCGAAGCATTTCTTAGCGAACTTCGGCGACTTTAAGCGTATCTATCCATTTATCTATCTATCTATCTATCTATCTATCTATCTATCTATCTATCTATCCATCTATCTATCCGCATACGACTTTTAGCTCTCCTGACCGTCTCGTAAATGGTATCGATACCTAAATTGGTATGGCACAACATGACAGTATGACGAGCATATTTGAATAGTCTTGACATTAAAAGTATGAGATATATGTCATTATTGTCATGATTAACATTTCATGGTCTTGCTGCTCTTGCGGAAATTCCGTTCACATGACATTTCGCAAAACTGGTATAGTATGACATGACTGCATGACAAACACAAGCGACAGACCCAAACATGAAAATGATGACATGCGTGTCATGTAACGACATGACTTTATGCCACACTCATGATGCGCTACCGGTCGTTTCGCTAGCTCCACATATACGAAAGTTGGTATTACGGGACGTGAATGTATAAGGAAGGTACGTGACTGGTGCAAACATATTATACATGAGATGCGGGTGATGTAAGAACAGGACTACATGCTGCACTTATAGCGTGCTCGCAGCCGTTTCGCCAGGTTCACACATACCAAATCGGGTATCACGTGACGTGAAAGACGAAGGTAAATGACACGTCTATACATAATCGTGATATGCGTGTCACGTGAGACAGGATTACATGCTACGCTCATAGCGTGCTCGCGGTCGTTTCGCTAACTCCTCATATACCAATTTTTGTATCACGTGACGTGAATAGACGACGATCGTAAGTGACGCGTCCAAACATGATAATCATGATATGCGTGCCATGTAAAACATGACTACATACAACGCTCATAGCATGCTCGCGGCTGTTTCGCTAGCTCCACATATACGAAATTCGCTATCGCATGACGTGGATAGACGACGAAGATAAAGGACACATACAAACATGATTGTCATGACATGGAAATCATATACGGCATAATTTACGTCCGCCTCGTGACGTTGTGTTGGTTTAAAATGACATATCAACCTTCCTCACTCGGGCTTCGCATATAATCGATTACCACAATATGTGGGATCTACATAATTTTTTAGTCACAAACTTCCTCTCTTGTTCAATATCGATGACTTATATTAAAGAATTGTTTTTCGACCCTAGGAACACGGCGTTCTATAGCCTCGCACACTGGTCTGGAAGCTCCTAAGCGTGCACTTGATACCTGGACGCTCGCCTGTTTTGGGCTGGTGCTTGCGTATCCGGTGCACAAAAGAACAAAGATCTAGGAAATATACCTCCTGCCAGTTTTATTTCGGTGGCTTTATTGGGCGATGTCACACAAATGACCGCATAGTAGCCTATAAACACTTTGTGCAGTGTCTGAATTTTGTGCAGTGACGGTGTTTTTCTTTTTTTGCTTTTGTTGTGACAAAACCTTTGGCACGCCTAACCTCTTCGCGGGATATATAATTGCCAACGTTAAAAATTGATGGTAATATACCAGCATAAAATTAGAATGCTTCAGCCTAATTATTCAAAGTATTTATGATTATGGTGCCCATGAACATCAGCATTGATAATATGCTTTTGTTCCACTGCGCTGAAAATAGATAACATTCAATCCCTCTTTGTTTTTTTTTTCTGTTATAACTTTTGCTTTCTCTGTCTCTCTCTCTCTCTCTCTCTCTTTATCTCTCTTGGTATTTCAGTCTCAAATCTCCTTCTCCACGCATAGTAGCAAGTTGGCGATCTACATACGCCGGCTATAATCTCTACCTTTAAATAAAGAGCTATCTTTCTGTTCTTTTCCCGTCCTGTGTATCTTTCAGTGCCAGCAACGTCAACAGCGAATTTCCCGCCGTTATCCAATAGCTACAAAATTAACTATATGCTCATGTAAGAAACTAATACATTGGTATGTATGCATATAGGCATACTGGATGTCTTTTTTGTATAGAGGATATTAATTACAGTAATTCTTGATACAGCACTTTCTTCCTAATCATGTTTTTTGAAGATAAAATGTGAAATTACTGGGAACCTTTACCGAAGTTGGCATGAATATGCGCTACAGCATGAAAATTGAACGGCCAAGGGGACCAGTAAGCAGACCATCAAAGAACTGCGCCAGTAAAGAGCACTTCGACGTGCTGGAAACAATATTTCATGACCCCGATACCTCGGACAATTATTTATGCATTCTCATACAACAGGCACGCCCTTACCGCAACGACATGGAATATTTACTTCCTGTTGCGTAAAAGTACAAAAAAACAAACTAAAGCACATTTTAAACAAGCGTGAGAAGAGATCGCTGCACTAAATAACAGAAACAAATCGTTTGTTTTGCGTCCTTCTATATTTTTTCAGCTAAGTCACGTATGCATGGTGATGATAATAAGGAATTATATGTATGGCTCACACCCACTATGGTAGATTGGCCAAGAAACACCAATTATGCATAAAAAGTGATCAGATATGAATCGATATGTATAGTAAATTATAGGATAGGTGGAAGAAACTGATAAAGATTTAAAGGGATATTTCGTCGTCCGCTACGTATGCGTCGCAGGTGTTTGGTAGGCCCCAATACTCAGCACTGGCTCACTAAAAGTGGCAAAGCGAACCTTATGAATGACGTTGCACCAAGGCAAGGTTTAATTCTAAAAAAAAGACAGGTGTAGTTTCATCGTAAAATATTCTTGCTTAAATTGCCTTAAATATTTAAACAGATGAGGTAAAAAAGATTTTGTTGTGGAGGTAGGGCCCCTCGGTGGCTCTTCTAAGACCAATGTACCGACCGTTTTAGTGCGCTAACGAGGACGAGCAAACTAGGCGTTGCCAGTGTGATGACGTAGGTAAGCGGCCGGAGGTGCCTTGCGGTAGTTTGTGAGCGCCACGGCTCTGCAACAGCGTCAATTAAGGGCATAGTATCAGAAGTAGAAATATCAGCCGTCATGCAGACACTGCGGAATCAGGGCGTAGATGAAGTATATATAAACATTCTGGAAGAAATCTACAGGGCATCAACTGCTACCATAGTGCTTCATAAAGAAAGCAACAGAATACCAATCAAGAAGGGTGTAAGGCAGGGGGACACAATCTCCCCAATGCTATTTACCGCGTGCTTACAGGAGGTTTTCAGAAGCCTAGAATGGGAATAGTTAGGGATAAGATTTAATGGAGAATACCTTAGTAACCTGCGCTTCGCCGATGACATTGCATTGCTGAGTAACTCAGGGGACGAATTGCAACTCAAGATTACGGAGTTAGACAAGGAGAGCAGAAAGGTGGGTCTTAAAATTATTCTGCAGAAAACGAAAGTAATGTACAACAACCTCGGAAAGGAGCAGCGCTTCGAGATAGGTAATAGTGCACTTGAAGTTGTAAAAGACTATGTCTACTTAGGGCAGGTAATAACCGCAGAGCCTAACCACGAGATTGAAGTAACTAGAAGAACAAGAATGGGGTGGAGCACATTCGGCAAGCACTCTCAAATTATGACAGGTAGATTGCCACTATCCCTCAAGAGGAAGGTATATAACAGCTGTATCTTGCCGGTACTTAGCTACGGAGCAGAAACCTGGAGACTTACAAAGAGGGTTCAGCTTAAATTGAGGACGACGCAGCGAGCAACGGAAAGAAAAATGGTAGGTCTAACCTCAAGAGACAAGAAGAGAGCAGAGTGGATTAGGGGACAAACGGGGGTTAAGGATATCATAGTTGAAATAAAGAAGAGGAAATGGACATGGGCCGGGCATGTAGCGCGTAGACAGAATAACCGCTGGTCATTAAGGGTAACTAACTGGATTCCCAGAGAAGGGAAGCGGGTTATGGGGAGACATAAGGTTAGGTGGGCAGATGAGATTAAGAAGTTTGCGGGTATAAATTGGCAGCAGCAAGCACCGGACCGGGTTAACTGGCGGAACATGGGAGAGGCCTTTGTCCTGCAGTGGACGTAGTCAGGCTGATGATGATTATGATGATGATGATCACGAGAAGAAGATAAAGAACGTCGGGGAAACGGGGCATAAGGACCTATTTGTGATAGAAATGGCAGATGCGCTAACTACGTCATCTTTGAATGACCTGATAATTTGGGTATTTCCAGCCTTCAAGTTCATTCTAGGCACAAAATTAAGAAGAAAAAAACGCCTCAATCTTTGAAGTAATAAAATATAGCCATCACGAAGAATTCACGTCGCGGACACTGGCCTATATATACGGCTGTCAAACTTCATATATGGATCTTTGTGTACACAGACCTCGTCTGTCAGTTCCCCTAATTGTTCGTTTTGCGGAGTACACGAGACAGCAAACCGTATCTTCTTTCCTTTTACATATACTCCAACCCGCACAAAATTACTTCATCTGTCGTCTTCTGACTCTTTGTGGTATATTTAAATGCACTATGTATATTTTCTTTTAGTGCTTTGTCCCTTGTACATAGTGAAGGGAATAAATGGTGCCTTGCAGGCATGTCTAAAAGGTTGAGAAAGGTTTCGATTTCAAAATAGACTTTCCCTGTTGCCTTCTTTACCTTATTGTTCGAATCCCCGCCCTAATTGCTTCTATTCTATCTTGGTATACTATATATCCTCTACTTTTTATTGATACATAGTTGTTCTGAATGAACTAAAGTTAGCCTTTCATTTAAAACGGTGTGTCAAAAATTATCCGGTGCATCGCCAATCCGCCTGCGTGGGTATCATCCACAGTCTCTAGGGTCTACACTACACGATTACTCATTAGCCGCAGCGGCAACACTAGGCCCTTGTGGTCTTCCAGGTCGTCAAACTCACCAATGGCGACCACGTGGAAGCGCTCCGTAAGCGAATCAAGCATCGCCTCCATCACCAAAGTTCCGGTGGCGCTGCTCTGGTGCCAGCTGTTCAGACCTCGAATCAGCCGCTGCGGATGCATCCTGCTTTTGCTGGGTGCGATGGGCTTCGTCACAGCCGTCACCATAAGCAAGAGCCTCGTCGCGTGGTCGTCCAGTGAGTGCCAGCTTTTAATTTATCAATTCAGTGCCCGATGATTGATTGATTTGTGGGGTTTAACGTCCCAAAACCACCATTTGATTATGAGAGACGCCGTAGTGGAGGGCTCCGGAAATTTTGACCACCTGGGGTTCTTTAACGTGCACCCAAATCTGAGTACACGGGCCTACAACATTTCCGCCTCCATCGGAAATGCAGCCGCCGCAGCCGGGAATCGAACCCGCGACCTGCGGGTCAGCAGCCGAGTACCTTAGCCACTAGACCACCGCGGCGGGGCTCAGTGCCCGATGGTTGTTCCTGCAAAAGTGTTTCTCTAGCATGCGGATGCGTAGGTCTATTTAGCTGAACGTTTTAGACTAGTTCTGCGAAATTCAACGCACAATGCCGTTGGAGTAAATGTCGCGCAAATGCGGTTCAGATGCAGTGCGATGGCTTGCTTTCCTCGCTTACCGTACCAAATTATGGACTAATGCGCAGCAACGAAGAAGCTCTATCACCCTCTGAGAGAAGTCGTATTTTCTGCAAATGGGCAGGTAGCAGAAAACGCGCTGTTCGGTTTTCAATATCGCAATAGTCAGGCTGTGGGAACCATAAAGAAACACGAATCATCTTTCTTTAAAAAAAAACGTATTCTAGAAAAGACTCAATGTAAGCAATTTAACGAGTTACGTTCATGCTTGTCCTGATAGCAATTAGCAAAAGTTTTCATACTAGAGAGGAACTGTTGTATTCTCTGTGGCATGTATATCCGTCTACGAATTAATATTGAATTTGTGGTAGGCTTGTCTAACACGAAGCCAATTAGAAGGGTGTGGCGCGTCCTGCAATGCCAAATTCATCAGATAAGCACTGCATTCCTCGAACTAGTGCAGAAATATAAGCTACATTGAAGAGATATATGTGGAAGAAAGGAAGAAGTAGCGGTGAACTCCACCAGAACGCTTACTCTTGTGCGATGTGCGTTTACATTAGAGCTAGAATACAACTTGCGCAATGGCTGCAGGTGATTCCGGGCTGTTGTAGCATGGAGGTGAAAGGGTTGCATAAAAGAAATATGACGTATTGTCGTGGAGGCATACACAAAATTCAGGAGACTATGGGAAGCGAACGTTGCCCAGGTGGTGTGCCTGAAATTTACACGATGCGCCGCCTTGGTGAGCTTGCTGAGAACCAGCTAGTAGGACAAAGCTGCCGCGAGGCACACTACGAGCACGTTTTAACAAAGGATATTGAAAAAAAAAATTGCTGGAGTGGAAATGATTGCGCAGAACTGAAGCCGTTCCTCTGGCAAGATGGCGGCGGCAGTGGCCATCTTACTAGGGGCATGATAAAGTATCACCGTTCAGCGATTAAAATTGAAGCGTTTCCCTCGCACGCCCAACAAGTTTAATGTGGGAACTTATTCGGGTCACATAGTGCTTCAAGTGCGTCTTACATGTACTAGTTTTCCGTAGTGAGTCTCTAATTGGAGGCAAATCTCTTTGAAGATTCAGTCATCCATACTCGTTTCTATGTGTTATTTCGCGGGAACAACTATCTTTTAATACATAACTAACGTAGCATTTACATAACATATCAAAGCCACTTGATCTTTAGGTGGACACTATCAGAAAAGAGCATGCTTCCGCCATTTTGGCCGTGGCAAAAGCTTTCTTCACTTCTGCTCGCAAGGCATTGGGGAGCTTCCATTCCAGCAATTTTTCTTTAATCCTCCTTGGTTTTAACGTGCCCTCGTACACGTCACGTGCACTGAAACGCATGGTGAATGCGATACGACACTACCCGGCTTTGTCCGATGTGCGTCGTGTTTGTAGGTACTGTGGAACGCGCAGCACCAGTGAAGAATTGGACAATTTGCTGAAAACTGCGAAGCAGCGGGCGAGCAGCGATGCCAGCGATTATTCTCCGCTATGTTTTCAGCGATGTGGTGTGCGTCGTCGAATACTTTCGCGAGGCTGTGTTGTCCAAAAGGCGGATGCTGTCCGATATGAAGTACGTCTCTGACGTGAAAGAAAGAGTGGGACCTTTCGACGTAGTGCCAAGCATTGTACGGCGTAAACTTCCGAGTAACTGTGTTGAAATAGTGCTTGCGAAGCTCGACGTATACTTTCCAGGTTGCTTGTTATGAGCCTGCATTGAAGTAAAATTAGTAGTTTCTCAGTTAGCACTGAGGTAGCATTTGGCCCACTGACAGCTGTTTTGAGCGAGAACATATAAATTACGAAGTTGGTAGTCTCTTGCACTATATCTTGCTAGAGACTACGCTTGCAACTGGTAGCGTGAACACCATGAATTGCTTGTATCGCTGTCTTCAAAATAAGCGTTTGAAGCTGACGGCGAATCGTGAAATGAATGTCCAAGGCAACCTTCACATGAAGAGCCAGTGTAGAGCAGAGATTAGTGGTGTTAGCGGAAATCCAAACATGTCGCACCGGTCGTCCTTTAACGAAGTCGGCTTGCCGTCATCTGCAGATCGTTCGCAAGATTGTCGTCAGCCACTTTAAGCCTGATACTCTGAAAAAAAATGCCTTTGCACAACCTGGGTGTAATTGACTTCATGGTGGTTTCGTGCTTGACGTGCAGTGTGTGGTCAGTAACGGAGCATGCGTAGATTCTCACGATTTTTTTAGCAGTGATCGTCTTGTAACCGATCTGGAGCTGTGCACGTGACCGACATATATATAACCGTATTTACTCAAATGTGACACCAGGCTTTGTTTTTCTTTTAGATTTTTGCTACTAATATCGACCCTCGCATAATGTGTACCAGTGTTATTTTTTTTTGTTTCTAGACCATATGAAATGTCACCCCGCGCGTGCCAACCATGGTCGTCTCACAATCGAATAAATACGGTGTTTGTAATATGCGGTGTGATGCTTAGCAACCCAAGTTCTCATCTGCTTTCTCGAACGTTTTTAAGAGATGCTCTAATAAGTACATGTCAAAATTTCTAGTGCAACGACCCATGTGCATACATCCCAGGTGGCCTAAGTTTCCGGAGCCCTTAACAACGGCGTCTCTCATAATCATATGGTGGTTTGGGGACGTTAAACCTCACATATCAATCACTCAACCCATGTGCACGCCATGCGGGCACTGGCGTCGTTGTAGCCGCCATGTTGTAGAATATGGGTTAAGTGAATCTAGATTCGTTGCGTCATGTGCATTTTGTCAGCAAATCGGTTCGCGGGTTGTAGTCAAATGTGTAAATTCTGCGTAGTATTCCGCTCTGAAAGACCATACCATTACAAGAGATGTATGCCGTAGCTGGGGGCTCCGGAAATACGGATGGCTCCAGGAATTCCAACCGCATGGTATTCTTTGTGTTGTACAAAACACGGGCATCTAGCATTCCTCGACCATCGCAATGCGACCGCCATGGTCGAAATACCGAAGCCGTGACTCAAAGGTCAGACGTTGAGCAGGATCACCACTTTGCCACCTTGTCGGAACCTCCGATGTTTAATCCAAAGTGTGTCATTTTGCAACTTGAACCGAACTAAGTACAGGTGGCAGAGACAAGTTAGAATCAAGTAATGAACGGTGCTTCAAAAAACAGGACAGATTTTCTGAAATACCCATGTGCCATAGCTTTCCGCCAGACAAACAGAAATAGCGCCTTAAACATTTCTTTTCATTTTTAGTCTTTTCTGCAGAAACAGTTATCCCGAAAGGAGCCATTCACCAGGCAGACTGGGGCCCTGCGACGCGATACGTCACGACAGCATCCGTAAGAAATTTTGGCCTACAGACGCACGCGCTACTATATTGCTCTTTAAAAACGCGGGCGTGGATAAACAAATATTTTTCTTCTATGCAGATTGTACCAGAACGTTCAGCAAAACATTTCTGAAATTATGAAGAAACAATTTTTCGCCCCAGTACGTTCAGCAAAACATTTCTAAAATTTTGAAGGAACACTTTTTTGCCTCAAAAAACCAACGTCGCAAAACTTATAAGAATCTGTCCAGTACGAGCGGAGTTGCAAAGATTTGTCACAAGCTGCAATCGCAATCTCTCTTCTCTCGTCCTGACGAAAGCGCTGGAAGCTAAGCAGAGTGGGATGGGAGGGGCAAGCAAAAAACGTCACGCGCACCTCCTGACCTTGAAGACTTCCTTCTTTTTTTTCTTCGAACGCGCAAGTTTTCAGTGTGATCACGCGCGCACACGCTGACATGTAGTGGCCTCCCGGGGCGATCTCTGTAACGATCGAGCGCGCCATGTTCAAATCAGCCAATGGCCGATAGATTGGCTTACTACGAGAGAATTTGGGCTTATTCCGTGATTTGTCGAGATAAGAGAAAGCAATTTTTAGGTGACTTTTATAATTTATTGTGAATTCCAGGCCACGTGCTGCGCTATATTATTTGGCTCACGTGTTGTCGGCAGCTTCTGCTACTGATCGGCAGCGTTTTCTGACCGGCCTCAAAAAGTGTTGCAGGGCCCTTTTAACAGTCACGTCGACTTCACTAGCTTCCAAAGGCTATCTTTCGGTCTGACGTAACGCACGCGCTCGTGTTAGAACACAAATCCCAGTTTTACAACTACTAGCTTCAAGCTACGTTGCGATATCGTGTATGTCATAAGCAGTTGTCCTCAGGGGTCTAGAGATGACTGACATGACTTTCACAGTCATAGGAGTTGATCAGTAATGCTTTTTACCCTTTACAAACGTTCATAGTCAACACTGCGAATTTGACTAACGTTGAATGGATGCAAAATTTCTTTTTTTTTTTCGGGAACTGTTTCAAGAAAATGCGTGACTCTTTGGGAAAATGCTTAGCTGTTATACGGAGAATACCAATAATCAATTCATGTTCTACGCATCAGTTTTATTCTTTGCGTCCACCAAATTTTTCGCTACCAACCAATGCTCACCAGGCCAGGGAGCGTGTTTTCTGTGGCACAGGCCCCTTAACTATATCCCTTTATTAATTTCAAAGACATTTATTGTTTTCAACGCGTGAAATGTGGGAAGGTATTTGACCACAAATGCTGTTTAATGGATGGAGGGATTGATGGAATTGGATGGGATTGGATATGATCGGATTGGATAGGATAGGACTGCATTGGATGTATGGATGGATGGATGGATGGATGGATGGGATTGAATTGGATGAGATTGGATTGGACCGGGTGGTATTGGGTGGGTGGATGGGTGGATGAGTGGGTGGGTGGGTAGGTGGATTTGGCGCGACAATGCATAATGCACCAGAATAGTTCACATTAACAAATTTTCTGCCAATTGTCGGGGCAGAAATATCCCTATTCTAGGCCACTGGTCGGGTGCACCAAGAACACTTACGAACGAAAAAGTTAACCAAATAAATTCCAGGTGCCTGCAGCGCGGCCCACGCGACCAGTTGCCGACCACGTTGATGCGCAACGAGCGAAACAAGCGTTCGACAAGAGACGCTCCCGCAAAGTGGCCGTCGCGGAACGTGTCCGCCTTGCCGCTGAGCATGAACCAGAGAACATCGAGCCAACAGCGGTCAAAGAGAGAGGTGTTCCTGGTGGAGGTAAAGATTATTCCGTATCTCATCGGCTGTCAGGTAATGGACAGTCCAAAATCGTTCGCTCAATCTCTATTCGCGGGCCACATGGCTAACAGGACCAAATCTTTCAGGAAGAAAGCTTCCGGGCTAAAAGACCTTACTAATGGTACTCAAACATTATAGTGTCCCGATATTAACCAAAGATTGATTATTTTTTCCTGTCAAGTACGATAAAGTCAACGATAACTCTGGGGACGTCATCGGTGTACTGGGTGTTGAAAAATTATTGAATCTAAAATTTTCAAAAACGAACAAAGTCTAATGTCGTCGCTGTCCTCACCATTTCTTTTTTTTTTTTTTTCTGTATACCCCCAGGCGTCTTCTCCCTAATTACGAGGAGAGACCACGCTTCGTGCAGGTGATTAAAGTTCGCCCAACGCGAGTACGTTGCGCCATCTCGCCACTCATGACAAAAACGCGCTCAAGTTTCGAAGCTCTGAAAACCGCCTAGCGGTATATGGTGTATAAATGTATTGCTGTTAGCATCCCGATAACGCACCGCTTCTGGTGTAGTGGTTAGCGCCACGCGCTGGCAATCGAGAAGTTCCTACTTAGTTTCCGAGTGACAAATTCTTGCATTCTGGTATTTTCTCCACCATTTCTTGTTTATTTTTGACGTCACTTGGGTGACGGAATTACATCAGCAGAGCCGTAGTAGACCACGCCATAAAACACGTTCGAGCTAAAAACAAGACATTCCTTCAATTATTATTTTTTTTTTGGAGTGTGAGAATGATTTTCTTGGAATCACTTCATGAGAAGTTGACGCATTTTCAGACAGCGCATCCTGACTCGCGCCTGAAGGTGATATCAGAGGCGCATGCTTGCTGCGATGTGAATTATTGGTCACGGTTTGCATTAAGTTGGCCAAAAAAAAGTGGGCACATGATATTAGGCACGTTACTGAATTGTAATAAATTGTTTATTGAGAAAATTTACCGGATAGAATTCAGAAAATTTGAAGCCTGGTAGCACTAGTGTTTAAGAAATTACAGTAGACAATGTGTTTTGTATGATTTTCATGATTCGTATACGTTTATGACTATTAAGCGTTATTCGGGGACGAAGCAAGTTTGCCGCTTTATGAGTGCCTACGGGTGAGCATTGAGCACTGCTGGGTGCGCAAGGAAATCGAAAAATTAAAAAAATGATGTTCTTACCATAATGTTTTCTATACCCAGGGGCAGACACTCGTCGAGATGACAGCAGTGACAATTCTCCTGAAACGAGCAGCGCGTCAGACTCTGAAGAATCGGTAGGCGTGTTTTGATGGTCGCCTTTTGGAGATCTCTAGCGCGAATAGTGCTTTCAGAACAGCACTTTGCGTTCTGACTATCTGTTTTCTAAAAAAAAAAACTCAACAGACAGGAGAGGGAGCCTCAATATCAAAGTCCCGTGACAACAACCGTCATTCTGTGAACGTTGGCTGTCTATTCTCAATTATTTAAAACGAAAGTGCTAAAAATTCATGATACGCGGCGTCCGAGCCACGGGGCCCTTTACATTCAAGTACGTATTTTTTCAATCAGGTTATATTATGAATATTCAAATTCAGTTGTAACAGGAACACGAAGAAATATAGCCGAGCCATCTCGTATTTTGTTTCCTCCCCCTCTGACACTACCGATGGAGATAATTTATTATTATTATTATTATTATTATTATTATTATTATTATTATTATTATTATTATTATTATTATTATTATTATTATTATTATTATTATTATTATTATTATTATTATTATTATTATTATTATTATTATAGACCGGAGTTGTCTTTACACGACTTGAAGTAAAGTATTCCGAGTGTTAAGGCGTTTATTAGTCGGCAACCAGTGATCATACGCTATGGCGACAGTCACGGCGAAGCATGGACTCGCAGCACGAGCGGCGTCATTTTTCGGTATACCCACTAGAAAGCACACGAGAGTTCGACTCATTTCAGAGTTCGCAGGCATCGCTACATTAGCAATAATAGCTACCGGATTAATCATAGAATTTCTATTTAATAGCTGCAAATATAATTAAAGTAAAACTTTGCCTTTGCAAATTACAGCATAGTGGCAAGGGATCGAAAATAGTGAGACCTTAGAGTCTTTTATTCTAATCATTGTGTGCGCATGCGGACACGCATCTTATTATTCTCTTGCTAACTCCCACAAGGGGGTGTGGATGCATGTCACGAAGAGTAATAGTTTTGGCGTAGCATTCATACACCGCCAGCTTTGTGTTTCTCGAGCCTTCACACCAACTAAAGCCTATTCGCGAAAAAAAAAAAAAAGATTTAAGGTACTGATCAGCCATGTAATTTCTCTCCTCACAGACTACGGTTAGTGAAGAAACCGAAACGGACGAGACACAAACGACGACAGATTTCTCGAACGCTCCTCCTACGAGAACAGTCGACGGTGTACCAGCAACGCCTGAATCGGCAAATATCAGCGATGCTAGTAGCACGGTGAGAAGTTTCACAAATTGCGCATCTTAGCCCACTGCGTTGCCTCTTGTTGCGATCGCATGCACGATCGGTGGCACTGAGTGTATAATTGGACTAACTTTAGCGTTAATAATTTCAATTTCGCAAAACGTTAGCAGGACAACAGCAATGTCACGAGAACATGCTTGTATTGAGAGTCTGTAAAAGTTTACTTCTGCCTTGCTTTTGCTCGTACTTATAGCGAGAAACGGAGTACCTTACTCACTAAAGTATCTTGTGCTATGGTATAATTCACTACAGCGAATTTCAGACTATCCTGACATTGAACAGAATGTGAGCGGTGGTGGTCCTTCAGTGAAAAAAAAAGTTCCAAATCGCTTTGAAAACGTTACCCTTACGATTCCATACATCGCGCGTCTGCTGTGGTGGAGCAGTGGTTAAGGTGCTTAGCTGTTGACCCGCCGTTCGCGGGTTCGGTTCCAGCTGCATCGGTCGCACTTCAATGGAGGTGAAGTAGTAGAGCCCCGTGTACTGTGCGATGTGAATGCACGTTAAAGAACACCAGATGGCCGGAATTTCCGGAGCTTTCTACTACGGCAACTCTCATGACAATATCATGGTTTTGGGACGTAAGGCCCGATATTATAAATATTCGCCGCACCACCCAGCAAGACACGATCAGCTGTCATGATCGTCATAAAGGTTCAATATTCACTCACTTCATGCAGTCAAACTGCGTTTCTCGATTATTTAGACTGGCAGCGCACGCGTTCTTGTGGTTGTTGCTGGTTTTCTAGAAACATTTCGATAGTTCGTGTTCTATGTTTTTCTTTAGGATTGTTTGCTATCCTTTGAACGTCCACAAGGCACAGACTTATTCATCAATTAGCATGAAAGATGAGTTCCGACGAAAGCACTCTCCGCAGAGAGCGTAAAACGGTTGGCCTTACGGAACAGCCTGTGCGACGTTTTGCGCTACAAGACTGAGCAAACACAGCACGTTAGGTCGGGTGTAGGGAACCCTTCTCAGGAGGAGGTCTAAGTTGCGTGGAGGCGACAGAATGGTGGGCAACACGGGAAATTTAAGGGGGGATCTCGCTCGCAGGTGAAGAAAAAAATTTGACCAATTGACAATGAAGTTAAAGACTCGATTATATATTATGCGATTCTTAAAGAGAAAAGAAGAGAAGTGTGAGCCCCGTAACTGTCTGCATCAGAGTGCGACACCTCAACAGTAGCTCACGAGGGATAGGGGTAAGGAGGGATTAAAAGGTTAATAGATAGAGAGACGAAGGAGAGAGCGAGGCGCAGGGACAGCAAACGACGGAAGTAAAGAGGAGATAGGAAAGATGGACATGGTCGCAGGAGTCCGAGGACGGGGCACCACTCAGCGAGAGCTCTTGTCGGCGGCAGGAGATGGCGTAGGCGAGCTGGTCAGCCAGACCTACGCTGTCGTCAGAAATCGCGTGGGCACAACCGGTCGGCACAAAATCCAGAAAGCGAGTCGACCCTAGTCATGAGTTGAGTAACTGTATAAGGTAACTCTAAGTTACTCTAGTCACGAGCGCCGACGAGCACTCCATTAGATATTATGTTTGTTTCCAGTGTGCCTATTACAAAGCTCCTAACGAACAGGTTACGAGCAAAAATATTATTTTAAGTCATAACTCTCACCTCTGCCTTTGGATAGAAAGTGACTTGGGAAGAGGAAAGCGGTTTGGCGTAATGCTGGGTGCCGCATAAAACTGCCGCGTAAAACTACCTCGTAGGCCCCATGTGGCCCCAAGAGGCAGTTTGCATGGGTAAGCCACAATTGGGCGACTCCTGCATTATACCATTGACGAAAGAATAACTCGGTGTTGTCAATGAGATATGTATTCGAGTGGTATAAGTGCCACTGAACAAATTCGAATGAAAATACTAAATACCAAATTCACATGCATTGATAACTTTGTGCAATTGGTGGATTTTCATCCAGAAGTCAAGTACCGAGGACGGAGGTCATCAAGGAACCGGTTATTAGTTCACATATTATCGTTGACTACGGAAACAGACATAGTGTACTCTTTAAATATTTAGTAGAGTACTTGCTAACCTTGGGGTAGTAATGGTCTGTCACATATGTTACAACCCTGATAGTAAGTCCAGTTATTAACAGTGAGGGTGGTAACGGTTACTACCTCTGCCGTTACTAACAGTATTTAACTGTTACTTCCCTGGCCATTATTAACCATGCGTAGCAACGTATAAAGATTTGAGAAAAAAGTAGCAACCAAAACTGCGTGTTCACCTGCCACAATATTTTTAATAATACTGATCAAGGTAATGTCTCATTACAATGAAACTTTGGGTAATGTTGCATATTGTCATGAACGCGAAGAATACACACACTTAACCAGTTCACATCGCAACCGAACTAAGCGACTTGCGGAGTATCTATAGGCCCTACTCAGAAGATGCATGTCTGGTACAGGGGAGCACTTTTATTTCAGAATAACATATGAAAAAAATGCGAACTTGGAGCATTAAACTCTACTACCTGAATTAACGTGTTGTACTACGCCTTCAGGCGCACGTAACAAGTCGTCTTTAAAAATTATCTGACATATCTATTTATTGTAAAGCTGCTACAAGCAAGCATTGCGTACGATAGCCAAAACAAGGTACCATACTCAGTCACGTTGTATGCATTTTAACGGTTCATCATGCTAGTACATTGAAAGTTTAAAGGTAACAATCGTTTCCGGAGCATTATGTGCCGAAACTACGATATTATTATGAGATACGTCACAGTGAGGAACTCTAGAATAATTTTGACCCCCTGGTTAAGTTCGATCTGCTTGTCAAGTTTGTTGTATTTGCCTACTGAAACGCGTGTAGCACTTGTTTAAATTTTTTATCGATTAAGTTGTACTTCTTCATTTTGACAATAGCAGAGTGATGCTTACATATCTCATTTGCGTGATTAAAAAGAAATCTTTTCTTTCTTAATTCATGAATATAATTGATGTCATTTTTCTGCTTTTAGATATGTAGAGACGATTCCACTCATAATTTAACCGAGTAGGAATTACATACAATATCAGATTACATAGTGAACGACTAGGTAGCAATGCGGTTGTAACGGTACAAAAAAAGTTGGTAACGGCTGCAGTTACTACGTATTTCCTTGCTGTTACTGCGTACTGACTAACGAACTGTGTACTAAAGCAGGTGTTAACAGGTAGCAAAACGTTACTAATGGTTGCACCTAGTAACTGTTTTTAAACGTGGGTAGTAAACAGGTTGCAAAGGTTAGTTACGGTCGAAAAAACCAGGAAACTTGTAAGCACTGCATTTACTACCTATTTTGCTTGCAGTTGCTACTTTTTACTAAATTCGTTAAAGAGTGTAGATAATGACGAAGTCTTGTTAGGAGATATGACGTCGGGTTGATAATATTCTCCTTTTCCCCACACAGAAAGAACCAAAAAACATTTTTCACCCCTTTTTTGTTAGGTATCTAACCAGGCGCACGAAAATGGCAGGTAACAGCACAATATACGTCAGCAGCTTATGTATTATCATACGTACTGGTCCGCTCAGTTGAGGCCCAACTGCTCTGCGATAGCTCAATCGGTGTAGCGCAAATGGTATATTGTAAGTTACCATGCAACTGTGGTAGTGAAATCAATTAGTATACTTAATTAGAGTGTAATCTTAAATCAAAACAAGTGTGTCGGAAAGCTAGACGTTTTTATCAGCAAAATTAAAAATTATATATTGCTGTTTTCTCGAATATCCCCCATAGAACTTTTTTGGTAATGGTCG
Source organism: Rhipicephalus microplus (assembly GCF_043290135.1). Taxonomy (NCBI): domain Eukaryota; kingdom Metazoa; phylum Arthropoda; class Arachnida; order Ixodida; family Ixodidae; genus Rhipicephalus; species Rhipicephalus microplus. The sequence goes on from NW_027464591.1 coordinate 3,193,124, forward strand.
CGAGAACATCAGTTAGGTTGATTTGTTCGGATTTGCTGCATAACAGTTTTCTCTTTCAGTGAACACCGTGATAAACCTAGTGACACGTTGTTTTCTTCATTTACTGATTTCTTTTAATGACGTGTTTAACAGGGTACTTTGTGTTTGCATTTTTCTTTCCTGCACATTTGCTATTAGGACGTGAATTTTTAACGGCACTGGAAGACCCATGCGACACACTGCTTTGTGTAGAAATGCTTTCTTGTTATTTCATTTCTGGATTCGTCAGTGGTCAAACTGATGAATTTTTGACATTACCAACGGGTTCAGCGGGCTGTGAGCGGTTCATAGCCATGTCCGTATACGATAAAGCAGAGCAGGTCATTAAGAAATAACTAAGCACACGCCACGGTGGTCTAGTATAGTTATGGAGCTCGACTGCTGGTCGGTAGGTCGCGTGATCGAATCCCGACTGCAGCGGCTACATTTTCGATAGAGACGTAAGTTCTTGAGGATCACGTACTTATATTTAGGTGCACGTTGAAGTACGCCAGGTAGACGAAATTTTCGGAGCCTTACACTGCAGCGTCTATCTTAATGTTATAGTGGTTTTACGACGTTAAAGGCCAACTCCGGCGATTTTTCGAGGTTAATGGATTTCAATAAAATTCTCTGGGTACGTTTCTTTGCGCACTTCCGTCATTTGTGCCAAATTACACTTTTGAGAGATGCACCGATTGTTTGCAAATGAATTTTAAAGATCGCCTCGAAAGGATCACCTCACTTGCCAGAATTATTGGCAACACTGTCTTTGTGACGTCATGTTTGGCCTGTCAACGGAAGTGACGCAGCCGAATCCCATAGCATCGCTACTTTGGCCACTACAGCGTTTATTGTGCGGCCACGAAGCAACGGCGGTGGTGTTTGGCACGGGTATAGCACAGGAAAGCTTGTTTCCTTCCTCTGTGCTCTTCGGCCGGCGCTTCGCTAGTCTGGCTTTCACAGTTTTCATACTCCGCGCCGGTGGGACTCCGGTTCTTACCAAATAGTACGTCATAAGCAGACAGGTCGCCTGGTTTGGTTTCAGTTTCGGTATTGCACTTTCTTGCTTAATAAAATTATTTTCAAATTTCTCGAAAATTTCAGCCATTGGGCTCATGACAAGAGTGTCTCAGGAACATAACGCCATCACCTTGACATGGTCGAAAAATCGTCGCAGTTCGCCTTTAAACGCCATCAGATATTATTTTTACGCAATAACCGCCAAGACAACTCTTTATTATATGCATAGTGTGAACTGCGGATTTACCGTTCATCTTGCTTTTAAAATGCGAATATTGAATTGAATTGAGTTTGTTTGCAGCAAAGTTGCGAAGAAGGACCAGGCTAAAATGCTGCACTCGGCAACTTGAGGGGAACCTGGCCGCTTCATGCACTGGACAAAATAATCGTTGATTTATATTTCCTTGTTGTTTCTCTGGAGTAGTTTTCATAGGATTCGAAAATTTTCCACTTCGCACGCCTCTCCGTCGTTATTGTTTTTGTTTGTTTTGTTCTTAAGCGTTTCATATACTGTTAGTGATGTATATATCTTGTCAATTGCGTGATTTGTGGTCTTCTTGTATTTCACTTTTTGAGCCAGGTAACAGAAATTGAAGCAAACAAAACATCTGCTACGCGGGAAAAAAGTTCGCAAAGCTTGACAGAGACACACGTGCACAAGAGAGGGGTGACAGTCATGTCTCCGAAATTATCGAGTGTCACCCACTCGAGCAAGGTACGAAACGTCCAAATGTCTTTCACGGTTTTCGACCACAACCGTATTTACTCGTTGTTTTTGTCCGATTCAATATTTATTGCTTCATTATGAGCTCCCTACTCGCGACAATACTGTCACGTGGCCGGGAAGCTGAATAAGGCTAGCGTTGGCGTGTTACGGGCGAAACTTTTCATTGGGACGAACCTTGACTTGGGAGATGAAAACTCGAGTTGCAGCAATACGCACTGTGCACTGATGGCGGCGAACAAATCGCTGGCTGTCGATGAAACTGATTTGCCGAGAGGTGGGTCTGCGTTTACGGTACTGGCGGCATCGAAGGTTCGCGCGCTATCACTGGTAGCGCTTGCTAGACCTTCCGAGTAAGCTCGACGATTCGCATTTTAAAATAATATCAGAAAATCGCGAAGCCTCCCGAACATTGTGACGGTATCTGCGCTGATGGTTGCTAACAGCTCTGATGGATGAAAATTGTGAAGCTAGAAACGGGGGGGGGGGGGGGGCAATGCTTCGAGCCCGCGTACGTCAAACATGCATACAATGAATAAGTGTGTAACAAGTTGTAAAATTCTATCGAATTTATATTTACTATATAACATATTTGTGTATATTCGATGTCTTATACATAGAACTCTGTTTATTTTCTTCAAACCAAATATATCCGGGTTTGACTGTAGTCATTATTATTCTTATGGTATGACAATGGTTATGGCATTCTACGTTTTGTATATGAGCAAACATTCGGAATGTATATGGGTACAATTCTGCGATGGAATGTTGTACTGCAATATCGCTACCTCTCTTCCTATTTGCGCGAAACTTGCTATCTTTCATTGTTACTTTCTTAGATGCGAAGCAGCTTATGGAGAAGATCAATAAGGTGTGCGTAACGACCCCTACTGCGCACGCGCAACAGCTGGCCCAAGCACTCAGAACGCACTCATGCACTAGCGTGGTCCGGCCGCCTGTGTAAATGGCTGCGTATGAGCTGCGGCCTTCTCTAACACTCACTCAGCAATCACGTGATGGCGTCAGAGAACGAGATTCTGCAGACGCGCGATGTACCCTCGTGCTCCCGGCGGCGTGCTCCAACATGTGTTCGGGACAAGGAACGGCAACAGACACTAAAGTGAATTCACGGTCTGCTCCACTTGTAAGGACGCGTTAACATCGAACAAGGTGGCTGCATTGAGCAGGACTTGAGTCGACACATTGGCTGCTTCACATGACACTTATGGTTTCCTTTAGTGGGAGATGGTGTAATTTTTAGAAGACGCTGCCATATGCCAGTAAAAGCACCCATACTGTCTTAAAAAACTTTGAGCGCAAACTAAGATGGTGACTACAGTTAAGGACTGACACCAGCGCTATCTAGTGAAAGCTCTATTAAACAATATCACACATATATACATTTTAAACGAAGAAAAGCTGATACAGATGCAACAGATAGACAACTGAGACAAAGATTAACAGAAAAAAAATTGGCAGATCCCATGTACAGTGGGAATCGATGATATGCGAAGCACGAATGAGAAATGTCAATATGTCACATTAAAATCAGCACAACGTTACGAATTGGAGGTAAATGATGCCGTAAAAGACTTCCGTGTCATGATTATCATGTTTGGATGTGTCGTTTATCTTTGTCATCTGTTCGCGCCCCTTGATACCAAATTTTGGATATGTAGCGCTAGCGGAACGCCCGCGAATGTATGTTTATACATGACATGCGTGTCACAATTATCATGTTTGCACCAGTCATATACTTCGCATCCATTTACGTCACGTAACACCGAATTTGGTATATGTGGAGCTAGCGAAACGGCCGCGAGCGCATCATAAAGAGCCCAATATACTCTGACGCAACGTTGACGCACGAACAGGCTAGGCGCTAGCAAAACGCGCACTCTATAGTCTGACGCCAGGCGTGACCAGCATCCGTCGGCACGGCCCGACGGCAACCAGCGCAAAATGCGACATGCTGCATTTCGTGCCGATGCGTTACCCAGACAACACTGTGTCTCCTTCATTTCGTGACGGAGGGACGCCGGACGCGCTGAAACGTGCATGCGTCAAAGCAACGCAGCGCGGCGCGTGCCTGGGAGTATATGGCAGGACCGGCGCCTGGCGTGGCAACGCCGGTGTGATGAAACGAAATGAACGCCGGAGAGCACACGCACCGCGTCACGTCAAAATGTATTGGCGCCTTGACTGTGGCATGTAGTCATGTTCTCACATGACACGCATCTCATGATTATCATGTTTGCACCAGTCAGATACCTTCGTAATCCATTGACGTCATGTAATACCAAATTTGGCATATGTGAAGCTAGTGAAGCGGCCGCGATCGCATCATGAGTGTGGCATGTAGCCATGTTGTTACAAGACACGCATGCCGTGATTATCAGGTTTGGATGTGTCATTTACCTATGTCGTCCGTTCGCGTCGCGTAATACCGAGTTTGGTACATGTTGTTATGCCTGCGAGTCGACAGCGAACGTCCCTGCCTCTGAAAAAGGCAATCTGTGTCAAGGCCAGCCCGCGTCGCCCGCTTGACGCGATCAACAACTCAACGGCGCCTTTCTGGCGTGCACGTGCAGTGAGTCATCTCCGCAAGCGAGCCCGTCGAGTAAACAACTGGCGCCTTCCTGTCTGGCGGGTCTGACGCAATGCCTTGCGACGTCACTCGTCCTTGGGTGCAGCCACCTGCAGCGCAGCCTCTCCAGATTTGAGGAGAAAGAAGGACGCGGCCCAGCGGCGACCTCATTGGAGGATTCTGACCTCGCGACCAGCGGCGCTTCGGGTTGGACGTTTGGGTTGGACCCGGGGCATATAAAAGAAGCCCTGCGGCGCATCGAGAGAGGCCCCTTTTTACAGCGGACCCGTTTGAGAGCAGACCTAAGGGGTAAAAAGGAGAGCTCGGCTCTTCGAGTCTCTGTCGGCCCCAGTGCCGAATTTGTAACGCCTCTGTATATATGCTGTACATAAACCTTGTTTAAACTCACCGTCATCTCGTCCGCTCGTCTATCAGCTTTGCGCAGAAGCAGTCGCGAGCTGAGAAACCTACGCTACCAAACGGCAGGTGACATTTCCGGCGGAGTTCGAAGCAGTGGCGCCTTCGGGACCGTGTTAGCGTCGCCGTCCTTCGAAACAGTGGTTGCAGCGGTGAGATTTCGAGGCGCCGTTCGTAACGTCGTCGGAGGTGCGCGTCGCAACAGTGGTTGGCAGCTGTGGGATCGGCCGGCGTCAGCGACATCGATGCGGTGAGTGCCTGATATTTTCCTTTTCCCCTCAGTTCACCAGACTACTCTAGCTCAGGTTGTAGTAGTTTAAAGAAGGGCTGTTTGAAGCATTGAAGTGAGCTTTGATCGTTTCAAGCAAAGTCGAAATGCTTTGAAACCAAAGTTAATGCGGTGGGGGTAAACGCGGGAGTGTGAAAAATTGCTTGCGCGTCTTGCTAGTAGGCTTATAGTGGGTACGGCAAGTAGATTCTTAACAGGGCAAACAGCAAGAGGCTAGTGTGAACGATGGAGAACTTTAAGTCAAGGAACTCATCGAAATTTGTGAGGAACTCGGCATTACTTTGGGCCGTGCGAAACGGAAACAAGCGATCCTTGAGGTCATGAAGGATGAGGGCGTGTCGGCTGAGGAAGTCGATGAGGCCTGGGTGGATATCAAAGCACGCCGCGAGGAGGCTGAAAGGCGAGAAGCTCACGAAGAAGCTGAAAGGCGAGAAGTTCGTGAAGAAGCTAAAAGGCGAGAAGCTCGCGAACGTCAAGAAGCTGAAAGGCGCGAAGCTCACGAACGTAAAGAAGCTGAAAGGCGAGAACGCCGCGAGGAAGCCGAGAGACAGGAGCGCCTCGAGTTGAAACGAATAGAATTGGCAATACTACAATGTTCGCAGGCGCCTAGCGTAGCTTCTCCAACAGTTCAGGTCAGCGGTTATGCAATTCGGGACCAACTGCCACCGTTCGTAGTAGGCGAGAACATGGCGAAGTATCTCGTCAAGTTTGAACACGTCTGTGAGCGAAACGCTTTGGAGCGGTCTTTTTGGGCGCAGAACCGGTTAGCTCTTCTTCCCGGCGAAGTGTCCGACGCGATAACTTGCTTGTCGAGGGAAGCGTTTGAGAGCTATGACGAGGTTAAGGAAGTGCTCTTGAGACGTTATAAGTTGTCACCCGAGGCTTTCAGGCAAAGGTTCCGGTATGCTGAAAAGGGGAATGAGTCACACGTTGACTTCGCGTTTCGTCTTAAAGCCGATTTAATTGAATGGCTCAAGGGCGAAGGTGTTTATGACGACCGCGATAAAGTGGTGGAATGCGTTGCATTGGAGCAATTCTACCGCTGCATCGAGGAGGATGTCAAACTTTGGCTGCAGGACAGACTTGGTGAAGTACAGATAAACAAGGCAGCAGAGTTATCTGAGGAGTATTATACTCGCCGAAAGTTGCATAGCAGGGCAGTGCGCGTTGAAAAGGGTGAAAGGAAAGAGGGCTTTTCGAAGAAACCTGATCAACGGAAACCCGCACCGTAATTTCAAGAAGGACCCGTCTCTTACGAAGGACAGTGTAGGGGAAGGGCAAACAGAACGGAGAAATCGAGTGAGGTTCCTAAACAACGCACTGATACCACACGGGCGTTTGAATCACGGAAGCCGCTAATCTGCTACAACTGCAAAAAGGAAGGGCACATCGCGATAAACTGTCAGGAAAAGTTTGCTTTCGCAACAATCCGAGAATCAGAAAAAAACGTGCGGTTGTTGGAGCCGTATCTCCAAGAAATTAGGGTGAATGAGAAAACGTGCCGAGCACTTAGAGACTCAGCGGCAACCATGGACGTTGTCCATCCTTCATTGGTGTCTCCGGATGACTTTACAGGAGAACGCGCGTGGATCAGGCAAGTCGCCGAGGAGCAGAGTGCTTGCCTACCAATAGCTACGGTTGTCATTGAAGGCCCGTTCGGTAAGCTTCGCACTGAAGCGGCTGTGTCTGCCGCGCTAAACGATCGTTTTCCTTATCTTTTCTCCAACAACTCAGAGCAGTTTCTCAAAGAGCAGGGTAAATCGTTCTTCCCCAACTTAGCGTACGTGGCCCTCACGCGATCGCAAGCGCGAGAACTTTCGCGGAAGCTTGATCTTGTTTAATGCGGTGAACTCTCAAGTGACCTTGTCGGCGGGTCGACGGAACCCCAGACAGGAAATTTTCCGCGTGAGTCATGTGAGCAGTCACGCGAGCGGCCCGTCGCCGAAGCGACCGGCGCGGTATGCGTAGGGGGAGACGACATGACGCCATTGAGTCAGAGCGAGAGGGTTGCAACGCTCTCGCCTGTAGCGGAAAGTTGGAGCGAGCTGTGGAGGGATGATCAAGAGACGCCCATTCAAGAGCAGCGCGAGGACCTCTCGATTAAAGCGCAAGTGGAAAGCCACATGAAAGTTGCACAAGTGTTGTCGAAAGAGTACAACGACAAATCGGTGAAGAAGCGCGCTTTTGAAGGAGGAAGCCAGGTAATGCTGCTGCAGCCGTCCAGGAGGAACAAGCTTGAGGTTGATTGGGAAGGGCCTGCCAATGTAATATCGAAGCTTCCCGATACGAATTATGAAAAGAAATTAGGAAGGCAGCAGAACAAAATTTAGAACTTGATAAAACCCAACGTTCAACATCAAGCAGTCGTAAATCAGCTGTTGAATGCTTCAGAGGAAGAGGAAGCAGAAATTTTTAGTTCTTGTGAGGTAATCGAAGGGGGATCGAAAGTAATCTGGGAGCAGATAAACCTAGAGCCTGCGTTAAGTGAAGTCCGGAAGGAGGATCTGAGAAGGATTGTTTCCGAGTTTGGAGGCGTGTTTTCGGACCGCCCCGGAAACACGACGGTGATCGAACACGATATCGAGCTAAGCGGTGAGGAGTCAATCCGTAGCAAGCCGTATCGTTGTTCCCCTGTGCAACGTCGCAAGTGTGAGCCGCTCTTGGTACCGCATAGGTATCGTCGCCTAAAAATGGCCGGTTACTGAGGTGGAGCATGATGCTCCAATTGCACAACTTTGACGTTCGCTAAAAAAAGGGGAAAGCCTAACGCTAATGCAGGTGCATTGAGCAGTGCGTTCTAGCTAGTACCTTCTCAACCTTTCGGTTTCTCGCTGGCGATTCCGGGCAAAATTTTGACCTCATCATGACCTTAGCTAAGCGCTCTCGTCCAGAGTGAGCTCAAGGAGCCAACTTTATGTTGTATTCTAATTCGTTACGTTGTTGTACGTGGGAAAAAAATTTGAGTTGTCATTTTAAGAGTCTTGTATCCCACATGTGCCTCTTGATGTAGAGGGAACGAAATTCCAAAAGACACGTAGCTAGGTATATGTTGAACTATACTTTGTCTGGTGTTCTGTCGGGTGACCAAGGGCACTTGCTTGTGTCGTGTGTTGTCTGTTGTCGCACCGTTCTTGGCAAGATGCAGAACCATCGACAAGTGCTGAAACCAAAGATTGTCAGAAGAGACGAGCAAAGCTGGTCAACAAGTTGTGTCGATAAGCCAGTGGAGCTGGGATCCGTCCTCAAGAATGGGATGTGTTCCCGGAACGGAGTCTGGAGCTGCATTCTCACCATGGCCCTGGAGGCGAACCTGGAGGGACCTGGCGAACGAGCGCGCCTGTCATCCGAGCCCCGTAGAAGCAGCTCGTCTTTTCGGCGCATTGTCTGGCGGCGGGGGTGCTGTTATGCCTGCGACTCCACAGCGAACGTCCATGCCTCTGAAAAAGGCAATCTGTGTCAAGCCCAGCCCGCGTCGCCCGCCTGACGCGATCAACAACTCAACGGCGCCTTTCTGGCGTGCACGTGCAGTGAGTCATCTCCGCAAGCGAGCCCGTCGAGTAAACAACTGGCGCCTTCCTGTCTGGCGGGTCTGATGCAATGCCTTGCGACGTCACTCGTCCTTGGGTGCAGCCACCTGCAGCGCAGCCTCTCCATATTTGAGGAGAAAGAAGGACGCGGCCCAGCGGCGACCTTATTGGAGGATTCAGACCTCGCGACCAGCGGCGCTTCGTGTTGGACGTTTGGGTTGGACCCGGGGCATATAAAAGAAGCCCTGCGGCGCGTCGAGAGGACCCCTTTTGACAAGAGACCCATTTTAGAGCAGACTTATGTGTTAGAGAGGAGAGCTCGGCTCTTCGAGTCTCTGTCGGCCCCAGTGCCGAATTTGTAACGCCTCTGTATATATGCTGTACATAAACCTTGTTTAAACTCACCGTCGTGTCGTCCGCTCGTCTATCAGCTTTGCGCAGAAGCAGTCGCGAGCTGAGAAACCTACGCTACCAAACGGCAGGTGACCTTTCCGGCGGAGTTCGAAGCATTGGCGCCTTCGGGACCGTGTTGGCATCGCCGTCCTTCGAAACAGTGGTTGCAGCGGTGAGATTTCGAGGCGCCCTTCGTAACGTCGTCGGAGGTGCGCGTCGCAACAATGTGAAGCTAGCGAAACGGCCACCAGGGAATCATGAGCGTAGCATGTAGTCACATTGTTACATAATACGCATCTCGTGTTTATCATGCTGGCACCAGTATCATACTTTCGTCATCCATTCACGTCTCGTAGTACCAAATTCGGCATAAGTGAAGCTCGCAGAGCGGCCGCCAGCGCATCGTGAGCGTGGAAAGTAGTCATGTTGTTACATGACACGGACGGCATCCCATGATTATCATGTTTGCACCAGTCACATACCTTCGTCTTACATTCAAGTACCGTACTACCAAACTAGGTACCTGTGACGCTAGCGAAACGGCCGTGAGCGCATCATGGGCGTGGCATGTAGTCATGTTACATGACACGCATGTCATGATTTTCATGACATGCGTGTCATGCTAAGGTCTGTTGCTTATATTCGCCATGCAATCATTTCATACCATACCAGTTTTGCAACATGTCATGGGAACAAAACCACCGCAAGAGCTGCATGACCATGAAATGTAAATCATGACATTCATGGCATACATGTCATGATTTTCATGTTATGACCAGTCGAATATGTTCTTTATACAGTCATGTTATCCCGTACCAAGTTGGTAGTTATATCTTTATTCGAACGGCCAGGAGAGCTAAATGTTGAAGGTGGCTAGATAGATAGATAGATAGATAGATAGATAGATAGATAGATAGATAGATAGATAGATAGATAGATAGATAGATAGATAGATAGATAGATAGATAGATAGATAGATAGATAGATAGATAGATAGATAGATAGATAGATAGATACGTTCAAAGTCACCGAAGTTTGCTAATAAATGCTTCGCATTTAAAAATAAATTGGCAGCATATTCACGGAGCGAATGATGGAGAGTGGGGCGAAGCATTCGTCCGTCCATTCGTTCTTGCTTCCTTCCGTCTGTGCGACAGTCCATGCGTCCATCTGCCCGTCCGTGCATGCGTCCGTTCCTGCGTTCGTCCATGCATCCGCCCCTGCGCCCGTTCATGCGTTCATTCATGCATCTGTCAGTGTGTCCGTTCGTCCATCTATGCAACACTCCAAGTACCACCATCTCGCACCTTTTCATCATATATTCCCCATATAGAAACACCGCCATCCAGCGGACATTCCAAGGACTAAACGAGAGGTGGCACACGCACACTTTCTAACAGCTTGCGCTTCGGGTCTTTAACTACCTTTAACCACCTCGAGTTCATGGTATATACTAGTTCACTGTATTCATGGCACCGCGGCCCAACACTTGCTAAGCCTTTCTAAAACCAAGGAGGTTACGCCCAGCGAGTATAACGTAGCAACCTTTTCCTGGCAGATAGAGCTCAATGTACATGCCAATGGCTGCATGGGAAATGAAAGACAGGAGAATTCGGCTTTTACTTTCTTGCGGCTTGCACTTCGTACCTACTTCCCACCTTTGACTACCTCGAGTTCATTCATGGTATATACTAGTTCATTGTATTCATGGCACTGTGGCTCAACGCTCGCTAAACCTTTCTAAAACTAAGGTGTTTACACCCAGCGGGTATAACGTAGCAACACTTTCCCTTCAGATAGTGCTCAATGTACATGCAATGGCTGCTAATGGGGATCGCAGCGTGCACGTTAACTAAAAGCCGAATGCTCCTATCTCTCATACCCCAATATCAGCTATTGGCATGTCCATTGAGCACTATTTTTTGTTGTTCAACAACGCACAGAAGGAATCTCTCAACGGCACCACCTTGGAGGTCAAAATGTTTGCAGGTCAAAGCGTAAGACTGGTTACATACTACGACGGGACGCAGGACTAACGGGTGCGGCTCTAAGGAGCTTAGTCCCTAAAATAAAAATAATTACAAACAAAGCAGAGCGCTTGGATCCTGCAGGATCCAAGCGCTCTACTTCTGTTCTACTTCTGTGATCACTGCATCCGTGATTTCAGTTGGAAGGCAGCGTTATTTCTCGTCGGTTTCTTGTCCTTGTACGTCTCATGTGGTCTTACCGTCACCATCGCGACAAATGGCGGTGATGATATTTGAGCAACTGGTCCAGCTGAGATACAAGCGCTCACATAAACAAAAAGTTCATTCTTTTTCTCGCCAGACTTCTTCAGCTGCGATGACTGGGCTAAAGACCTCGAGTTCTAGCCACATCGACGCCTCAAAGTCTCCACCCGTCAAAGCGAGCGCCAAACAATGGTCGTCGTCGTCAGTAGAACCCTATTACATTCCCAAAATAAATCCGGTAAGAAGCATTTTTCTACACGAAAAATGCCCGAGAAATCCGCATTTCGGTACTTGGTGGTCATATTCTGCAACCCAGCTGGGATATTAGGCGACGCTGTGGGGTCGTTTGGATATATCGTGTTGTGTATATTGGCCAGTTCTTTTTTATTCAATTTATTTGTGAGCCCCACCGCGGTGGTCTAGTAGCTAAGATACTCGGCTGCTGACCCGCAGGACACGGGATCGAATCCCTGCTGCGGCAGCTGCATTTTCGATGGTGAAATGATGTACGCCCGTGTGCTCAGATTTGAGTACACTTTAAAGAACAACAGGTGGTCGAAATTTCCGGAGCCCTCCACTACGGCATCTCTCATAATCATATGGTGATTTTGAGAAGTTAAACCCCACATATCAATCAAATCAATCACTTTATTTGTCAGGCTAAATATAACGCCAATGTAAAACGCTACAAATTTATTCCCCCCCGCGCGCGCGCGTGTTTTTGTGTTTGTGTGTTTGTGTGTTTGTGTGTTTGTGTGTGTGTGTGTGTGTGTGTGTGTGTGTGTGTGTGTGTGTGTGTGTGTGTGTGTGTGTGTGTGTGTGTGTGTGTGTGTGTGTGTGTGTGTGTGTGTGTGTGTGTGTGAGAGAGAGAGAGAGAGAGAGAGAGAGAGAGAGAGATGTGGAGAGGTATCGTCCATCTATCTTGCTTTCACCTGCAATGGCAGATGTGAAATGAACTTCTGCATGAGGTCTTATTAAATATTTCAATGACTCAATGACTGAATTAGTGTTGGGTTAAAAAGCCAATCTTAAAAGCCAACTGATGCCGCTGATGTTGTGTAAGAGTGAACACATTAATGCCTAACCTACTTTCCAAAGCAAAGTTGGGCAGATGTTTTTCTTCTGCCAGGCGTCTTCGGCTAAGGTCACGCAAAGGACGACCTCATATTACACTACAGCGAAAACTTCAAGGTTACCGCCAATTGAGTCAAGTGGAAAAGAAACGCTGCCATCCGGTGAACCATCTCACGTAAGTGACTACGGTGAGATTACGCATCCTTCATTGAAAAAAATTAAGTTATTCTGAAACCTGTGGTAACCTTAATTTGCATTTTCTTCATTGGTGAAACAGTTTACTAGTGAGCAACGTGACTCACGCAGCTCTATTCTAGTGTTCACACGAGAAAAAGTGAGATTAGGTAGGTTTAGAATAGCGTGTCTGGTGCTTTGGACACTCCTCCTACTCTAAGTCACTCTAGTATTGGCCGAGAGCTGTCACTTCCGTGGTTGCCGTCACGTTTGACTGACGCTAAGCTTTCGGCGGTAGGCTTTGGAACTCGTCCTAAGTTAGAGAAATAGTGTACCCTACTCAAAACCTAGACCCTTAATGGCTGTCGCACATACTCAGTGGCCTCGACGCTATTTCTTTGGTGCCCCGAAGTTATTGGGACCCCTATTTGACAACTCCCTATCAGCTCCTACTCGGCAAGTCGTGATGTGACAGTTCTGGCAGAAAACGCACCATCGCAGTCCATGACGAGAGGAAAGCTTCTTATATTTAAACAATTTTACCCAAAATTTAAGGCAGCTTTGAAGTTTACTTTGCGTCACTAAGGGTATTGTGGAGAACACAGTTTCAAGTTATTTTTTATGTGCGTGTGTGACTGTACACTAAGCGTGTTTTGTCGGGGCAAACAGGCCCCGTGACGATGCATATATGCTCGATGTGGCTCTTATTGCGACAGCAATTATGTGAACACTCTCGATTGGATTTCACCGCCGTCGTCAGCGGCGGCGTTGATGTCATGCACCGTATTTGTATGCGTATCGATACATGTAACGCAAAAAAAACAGAAAAAAGCCTCTGGTACGCGAAATCGCACGTGGGACTTCCATGTGGTGAATGCGAGGCGTTAATTACTGAGCCACTGAAGGGTACATCCCTCAACGTTCAAACGACCAGCTATTTATATCTACCACTTACCGCTGTTGGCTGGCATTTCGGGTGGGGCGGGGGGGACCATCGTGTTTTCAGCATTATCAGCAAGATGGCGCAGTGAGCGCGCGGCGGCTCTCATCTCTCGCGTACTTCGGCCCGCGTAGAGAATAAGGGGGTGTACGCTCGACCACGTGACCTTATCTTGCAGTGGGGAGGATCGTACGTCTTGGCTAGCCTTTGAGTTTCGCAGGAATGACTCTGTAGTTACCGCACAAAAATCACTGCAATCGTTGCACAGCCTCCATTTGCGAAAAGGGCGCGCTTTTCAGACACAGCGAAGTAACAGCTGAGGCGCTTATTCGCGTTCATCTGTACCTGTGAGTACGTTTCGTGCGTCATTTGTGCGTGAGAAACGCAGAGCACGTTTTTATCTGCTTGCCATTCTGCGCGTGACTTTCCAATTTGTTGCTATCGTGTTCATTGCTTCGCCTTTGTGGCAAAACTGTGACTTTTTTATACTAGTCCATTGATTGATATGTGGGGTTTAACGTCCCAAAACCACTATATGATTATGAGAGACGCCGTAGTGGAGGGCTCCGGAAATTTAGACCACCTGGGGTTCTTTAACGTGCACCCAAATCTGAGCACACGGGCCTACAACATTTCCGCCTCCATCGGAAATGCAGCCGCCGCAGCCAGGATTCGAACCCGCGCCCTGCGGGTCAGCAGCCGAGTACCTTAGCCACTAGACCACCGCGGCGGGGCTTAAACTAGTCCATATTAGCGCATACATAAATGAGATATTCAATGCAGTCCTTTCATACATGACACAGCGGGTCATTCTTAGGCGTAGGGAAAAAGTTTTCAATGCCTATCTCTAAGAATTCAGGAACATCCTACGCGCAGTGGGAATCTACGTAATGGGACAAGCACTGCGAGGCCGATGAATGTGTTTGGGCAAACTGCGTAGTTGTGCGCCACTCATCGGCTTAAGAGGCATGTCAGCTACAGTGTGATGCTTAAAGGTGGCTCATAGTCTGACGTAGCGTCGGGGCTCACATTAATCACAGTTATGAAAAATCGGCAGATCACACGTACCTGGAAATTGACGTTACATGAAGATGTGGAGGGAAGGTGACCGTGTTGCAATTTTTATTGAGCGATACGTCATGAAATGACGCTAAATATGTGTACAAATGCTGCAAGCACAGACATATATCGAAGAGCTGCAGACGTTTATATAACCAGTTGTTTGCACTTGCGCAACGATGCCAACTGGAACATTCGTATTAGCAACACGAGAAGCTGATATGAAGCGCTGGTACTCGCGAGGATGCTGGCCCTGGGCACTGCTACATAAATCTGCTTCAGCGCATGGAAACTAACCACAATTGAAGTTAACCCGACGAGACGGCCGTATGAAAGGAGTACATATGTAGTGTTTACAAAGTTGGGTATGCAGCACTGCAACCATTATTGACGTTTCATGAAGATCGCCGTCTATTGAAAAGTAGTTCCGAGACCTGGCGTATCTCTGTGGTACGATGCTTCATTTCCACGCAGAATGTTTGGGTGTGATTCCAGCTGGGACCCTGCCATTTATATTTTGCATTTTTCGGGTCAATGCTACCGATGTTGGGTACCTCTTATTGCTCGTGCGTTAAAATTACTCATGTGTGTTATCGTCGTTCCTGGATAGATACTAAGCGTCAATCGCTTATCGCACATACCCGCATACCAGCGGCACATACCCAACCGTGGGTATGTGCCACTGTCTGGCGGGAAGTGTTTGACGACGTACGGGACAGAATTGTGACATTATTCATGTCTTGACCATGCTAATTTTCGTTCAAGCCATGTTAAGGAGGTCACCACGAGAGCGCACAAACGTAAGTGGATAGATAGATAGATAGATAGATAGATAGATAGATAGATAGATAGATAGATAGATAGATAGATAGATAGATAGATAGATAGATAGATAGATAGATAGATAGATAGATAGATAGATAGATAGATAGATAGATAGATAGATAGATAGATAGATAGATAGATAGATAGATAGATAGATAGATAGATAGATAGATAGATAGATAGATAGATAGATAGATAGATAGATAGATAGATAGATAGATAGATAGATAGATAGATAGATAGATAGATAGATAGATAGATAGATAGATAGATAGATAGATAGATAGATAGACATTAACTGAAGTCTATCTTGGTTCATGCAGCGCGCTCAAGAAGACGACTCCGTCGTCGTCGTCATCGTCGCGTATGCGCTGCATCAACAAAGATGAACGCATACCAACTCGCTCCAACTTCCATTTTAATTATGTTCGCCAGTCCTTACACCACTACTTGTACCAGTGTACTGGACTGTACACTAAAAATGGTGTTTAATTCTAAAGTTTTCTTGTTATCTTTATTCACCACAATGACAGCCACCTACACTATAGAAGTCTTTATCGGATACACAAATGTACGCATGTTAAAAGGCGCACTGGCGAATGTTAAAGCAGAGATTGGTGAAGAAATAAAACTCCCGCGAAAGAAAGGAAGGTTTCGGAGTTAACTTAACCTCATATAGGATTTTATTAGTACAAATGTGACAATCAGCGGCTATGTTACTAGCTCTGCTTTTACCAACTCTACAGGACGAGTGGGTTACGCCTAATTAAAAACTAGCCTTTTTCAAGGACATACTGCAATGTGGCAGAAAGCTCCTCCATTCGATGTTTCCGTATATGCTTAAAACATCCGTTCGGTAATTTTGCAAATGGTACTATCAAGTTTAACAGGCATCCATCTTGCCGGAAACTTTTGTACACAACTGGTTTCCGCTTCACATGTGTATCTGATGTATGTAAAAGCTTTAGCTTATAGTATATGAAATGCGTGACAATGTTTTTGTGACGTAAACAAACAACCATCACCTTTTGCTTTTACCAGGCTTCTTCAGTTCAGGCAACCGTAAAAATCACCTCAAATTATAGCAATACAAATATGTCACGATCAACAATCACTGAAATGAGCTCCGAACAAAGAGTGGTCACCAGAGAAACTGCTACTGATACTGACGTCACCTCGGTAAAAAGGCATTTCTTTGTTGTCACATAGCAAAAAACTCGCTCTTCTTTTAATATGAAGCTGTGTTTTAGATGGGTAAGAACCATAGGTTGGCAGCATCATTTATGAGTCGATTCTCTTAGACTCACTGAGGCTCACATTGAGCCATGAGTTGGAGTCTGAGTGAGTCCGGGAGAGCAATATTTTGGTGAGTTCGAGACCCAGTGGGTCCAATTGATCAAACATTTAGTGCGTGAGTTCTAAGGGCACAGTATGTTATATGAGGGAATCTGAGTGAGCTACATACTTTTTTCCCACCTGTGGTCAAAACCACGTTTTTATAGGTTGAATTTTTATTAGAATCGACAGATTAGGGGGAAGTAAAACGATGACGCCTAATATATTGTCTCACTGTTCTCAAGCTTCACGAATGGGTAAGGAATGCTTCTGCCATGTTGAGGTTATATTATTGCAATATGTTATAGTTTTCCGCCATTTCCAAAGATCCCGTCAGTCCTGAACCTTGTTAGAATATGTCTTTTGGGACGTAACAGTACACAGTGATAATGTACTTGACTTGCAGAAAGGTATGTAGCCTGAATTCCTACTTCGAATTTTATCAGACGCATTCTACAAATACGACAAGACAGACAACTTCGTATCACGGTGTGGTAAATACGTCGCAGTCACATGGCGCTACAGCGAGCTGGAATGGAATCACAGCATCTGCGGGATCGTCGAGTGCAACTGGCGTTATCCCGGTAAGATGCTGCTTGTAGTTCGTTCACATATATTTGTTAAATTTCTTTTTGCTCAAACGTTGATCGTATTTTTTGGTGCGCGGCCGCAAGAGTTTCTCATTTTATATTTATTACGCGTAGTTCGCGTAATCCTATGTCAAGATTGTGTACTTTAAGTTATCCTAACATCTATTCACTCTCAGCTTCAAAGCAAGCCTAAGCTTAAAAACATAATTTGGATGAGTAAAGTAGTTCAGCATGCTGAGGATATTACAGGGTCACTTATTGCTAGTATACAGCTTTTCACGGGATGCAAAAAACGCCGCCATGATGGGCCTCGCGCGGGAGAGCATAGGCTAGTAGCATAGCCTCCACAGTGGATTTTCGAGGGGTTACGCCAATTTGCGAAGCCCTGGAGGAACTATGGTGGCCCCCAGGGAGTCGTTTTTAAAAAGGTCTATAGTTGCCTGGGCCGGTAAAACGCTCGAAGTGTTTTAAGTTCTCACTACAGCGGTCACTGCCACTCTTTGAGCCGTGTCACAACTTTGAAGCTAGGAAGCTCCAGTACAACTGTGAGCTACTTTTCTACACGTAAAAGTAAATCACTGTACCTTATTTACTCTGCGCCGGCTTACTACGCCTACGTCGTAATTTGGTGTGGTCTATTTTCACGTTTATTGCACTTTAATTATTTGACAGTGGTAGAAAAACACCAAAGTATACCTGCTACAATATAATACATTTCCTGCACTTACTATAAAACTACCTTTCAGTAACCCTGAATCAACACCTCTATCGATGCTTGCATTAATGACTTGATGTAAATCTTGTCTATCTTTCATGGCGACTGCAATATAGACGTCTGGTGAAGCTATTGCCGTTTCTAGGTTATACACGTTCCTCCAGAACAGTAGCAAACGCTCATTCCTCGTTCTTTCCCAATATTGGAGCCCTGGTGCGCTAGTCCGGTAGCTAAGGTACTCGGCTGCTGGCCCGCAGGTCACTGGATCGAATCCCGGCCGTGGCGGCTGCATTTTCTATGGAGGCGAGAATGCTTAATGCCCGTGTGCTCAGATTTGAGTGCACGTTAAAGATCCCCAGCTGGTCGAAATTTCCGGAGCCCTCCACTAAGGCGTCTCTCGTAATCATACGGTCTTTTGGGGTGTTAAACCCCACATATCAATCAATTACTGGTTCCTTTATTGCCAAAAGAAGTCATTGAAATTACATTTCAAAAGTTTAAATGTTTTGTTACATTTTCCCCATATTGAACTTTTCGATCGAAACATGGTGTCCAGTAATGCTGAGGCAAAATAATGTGAGTTTTCTTAAGGCTCCCAATTAGCTGTAGAGATACGAATTTGACATCGCCGGCAGCAGCTTATACATAGACTGAAGAAATATATATAAACACTCCTAGACGAATTTTCGACCGTCTACCAGCCATACCGCAGAGATGTCTGACCGAAACTTTTGTGCTCCTCAATTTTAAGTACAACACAAGGGGCACTTTTTTTCACCTTATTTTCCACACATGCAACAATATAAGATGTAACAAGGTATGCAACGCATAAGCACTTACATAGAACTCTGAGTTACCAAAGTCGCCTATGCAGAGTACTCAACCGCGTGAATTTCTACAGCTACCGTATGCTTAGCCTATAGTTTTACGAGCCACTGGACTATAAGCAAGTCTTGATATTTGCTTCAATGTAACACAACTTGAGTCTCATCTCCCTACGTTAGCACCGCCATTTATTACTTTTTTGCTTACCCGCTGCTTTTCTCCGGTGGGGAGTAGCAGGCCAGAGCAAGCTGTAGCTAGGGCCAGCTTATCTCCGTTTCTGCAAATAAAATCTCTCTCTCTCTCTCTTTCCTGTAGCAAGGCTCAATAAGCGCCACGTACTGTTTGTACCTTTAGTGCGCATGCCTGGCGGCGGCACTAGTGTTGTATATATACTCGTTCTTGTTCCGGCAATAAAGTTGTTCATTGCCTGAAGCCGACTCACACACATGGTGGCAGCGGATTCCCGTCACTATGTCGGGTCCGTCAACTCTGCTTCCCCCACCCAAGCCACTGGACCCGTCGACAGACGCATGGCTTGCATGGAAGACATGGAAAAGTGAGTTCATTTTGTTCTCCACCACTACCCAGTTGAGAAAGCAGCCTAAAGAAGTACAAGCAGCAACGTTACTCGTAACAGTCGGCGAAGAAGGTAGGAAGGCTTACAACACCTTCAAATTCAAAGATGATGCAGGCAAAAACAACGTCGAGACGTTGCTCGAAAAGTTTGAGGAATTCTACAAGCCAGTGACTAACCTGACGTTTAATGAATTCCGCTTCGGATCAAAGAACCAAAGGCCAGGGGAGTGTTTCAATGACTGGCTAACCGATCTCCGGCTTTTAGCGAAGAGCTGCGAGTTCGGGGACCTAGGAGACCGTTTGCTTCGCAGCCGGATTATTCTGGGATTGAGAAAAAAACGCTTGCAAGAAAAGCTTATCGCCGACAATCTGTCGTACAGCAGGGCCGTCGAAATGTGTCGCGCCCAAGAAATTCGGAAGCAGCAGTTTAAAGAAATTAATGAAGGCACAGAAGCAGCAAGCGCCGCAGTTATTCAGGCAGTCAGCACCCAAAAGCATCACTGTAGTCGGTGCGGTTATAGCGCGCACGGTAACGCAAGGTGCCCGGCTACAGGAAAAACCTGCAAAAATTGCGGGGGGCGTAATCATTTCGCTCAAGCATGTAGATCGTCGGTGCGGCGACAAAACAGAGGCGTGAAAAAAGAGCTGCACGAACTACAAATGGATGAAGAAAATTTTTTCTTGGAAGCTTTGACCGTATGCGCAGTCGCAGCGGGAGATAACTGGACTGCAGCAGTTGACATCGAAGGCTGCCAATTCACGTGCAAGCTAGACACGGGTGCTAACTGCTGCGTAATTTCAAGCAAAGACTCAAAAAAAGCTTAGCAATAGGCCCCTGCAAACCTGCCACGCGACCCTGACCGCCTTCTTCGGCCATAAGACCCCAGCGACAGGAAAAATACGGCTGCGCCTACGTGCTAACAGCAAAGAGCACGAAGAAACTTTTTTTGTGGTCGAACAAAATGTGCCTGTGACTCTAAGTGGATTAGTGGCGGAACGCCTAGGATTTATTTGCCGCGTGCAAAATGTTCACGTCCAACAGTTGTACCCAGCGGCTCAACCTTTCGCAGAAGTCTTCAGTGGACTGGGACAGCTGAAAGGCGAAGAGTACGCAATGAAGTTAAAGCCCGGAGCCATTGGAATCGTCGTGCCAGCCAGGCGAGTTCCCGTGGCCCTTCAGGAAAGAGTCAAGGAAGAGCTCAAGCGTATGGAAGAACAAGGCGTGATAACGAAGGTAAGGGGTCCAACGGAATGGTCAAGTCACATGGTCACCGTCGTTAAGAAAGATAAAGTACGCATCTGCCTAGATCCCATCGAGCTCAACAAAGCACTTTCGGGAGAACTATCCTATGCCTACACTGGAAGACGTTGTGCCAAAGCTTGCTGGAGCCAAATTTTTTTCGACATTAGACGCAGCTTCAGGGTTTTGGCAGATAAAGCTGAATGACTATAGCTCCAAACTTTGCACAATGAGTACACCGTACGGACGCTACCGCTTTCTCCGCATGCCCTTCAGTATTGCCTCAGCACCAGAAATATTCCAAGCAGCGATGCATCGTGTCCTAGAAGGTCTCGCAAATGTAGCGGTAGTAATGGATGACATTCTAGTCTGGGGCAAAACAAAGCAAGAACAAGACTACAATTTGCAGCTCCTTCTAGCACGCTGCCGCGAACAGAATCTTCGACTAAACCTAAAGAAGTGTTTCTTTTTGCAGACAGAGGTTCGCTACCTTGGGCACGTGCTCACTGCCGAAGGCTTGCGTGTGGGCCCACAACGTGTACAGGACATTTTGGAAATGCCGACACCAAAGAACTGTAAGGAGCTACAAGTCTTTTTGGGCACAATGAACTTTGTACAGCGTTTTATTCCAAACATGTCTGAGGTCACAGCGCCACTTCGTACTTCGCTGCGGAAAGACACTGCATGGGTCTGGACGGAGGTGCAGCAAGAAAGTTTTCTTAGACTGCGTGAGGCTCTGATACAAGCGCCAGTACTCCGGTATTTTGATTCCAGTAAACCGGTGACCTTATCGATGGATGCGAGCCAGCTGGGGGTGGGCGCTGTCCTAATGCAGGATGCGCAGCGCGTCGCATTTTCGTCACGGACACTTACGGAAGCGCAGACAAGATACGCACAGATAGAGAAGGAAACACTTGCTATTGTACATGGGTGCACTAAATTTCATGACTACATATTCGGACAGCATTCAGTGACTGTGGAAAGTGACCACCGTCCCTTAGTAGCGATATTCAGTAAGCCGTTGTATCAATGCCCACTACGGTTACAACGCATGCGCCTTACTCTACAACGTTACCCCATCCATGTGACTTACAAACCGGGCAAAGAACTATTCCTAGCTGATGCTTTGTCAACGTTTCCGAGCAAAGCATGCATGCCAGAAGACGAGCAGTTTCAGGTCAATGTTCTTCAATGTATTTCAGCCTCTTCACGCGCGCTGCAAGACTTGCTTCAAGCCACCAATGAGGACTCAACCCTGGGCAAGCTCCGCGAATACGCAAGTACAGCATGGCCGCTTCACAAGCAAGACGTCCCCGAGCCACTTCGGACGTACTGGGAGTACCGGGACGAGATACACGAACAGGACGGCCTCGTATTCCGGAGTAACAAGGTAATCGTGCCACAATCGAAGACATCAGAAATGATGAGTACTCTTCACTCGGCGCATGTGGGAGTCGAAAAAATGAAGGCTAGGGCAAGGAACGCGATGTTTTGGCCGAATATGGCAAGCAACATCGAGCAGTTCTGCAAAGCTTGCAAAGTATGTCAAAAGCATAAACCTCAGAACCCTAAGATGCCACTTTTGAGTCACGAGGTACCCTCGCTACCATGGCAAGTTGTCGGCATAGATTTGTTCTGTTTCGAAGGCCGAGAGTTCGCCGTCATTGTCGACTTCTACTCGTTCTTCTTTGAACTATGAGTGTTTCGGACGACAACGGCGAGCTCGCCTAAAATATGGTGTTCAGAAATTTTTTCCGTCCATGGCTTGCCACTCAAGTTGTGCAGTGATAATGGCCCGCCTTTTAGCAGTCATGAGTTCAAGGAGTTTCTGGACACTTTGGGCATTGCTCACGTAACCTCAAGCCCCTACCACCCGCGGTCAAACGGCATGACGGAAAGAGCGGTCCAGGAGGCAAAAAAGCTTTTAAAAAAGTGCTCATTGAAAATGCCCGTGTTTCAAATGGCTTTGCTTGAGTGGCGCAATACTCCACGTGATGATGTGCTCCAGTCCCCTGTGCAGAGGCTGATGGGACGCCAGACTAGAACTCTGCTACCGGTGCCTACCAGCCATTTGGAACCGAGGACCATCCCACCAAAAGCGGTACAGGGCCGCCTTCAAGAAATACGGCAACGACAGAGGACCTACTGCAACCGCGGTAGCAGAACACTACCGCCTGTGAAGCCAGGCCAGCAAGTCACCGTATATGATAGAAACCAGCGGACCTGGGCGCCTGCAGTCTTCATCGGACCGTTCGGGGAAACCCGCTCGGCCATCGTTAAAACAGAAGACGGCCGGGAACTTCGGCGCACAAGAGAGCATCTCCGCTTGCTAGAACCGCAACCAGAATCAAACCAGCCAGAAGCGAGCCTTGTCCCTCCAAACGGGGCGTCCTCATCGGCCCCTACAGAACTACGGCGAAGCACAAGGCAACGATGCGAGCCCTGTCGGTACCCTCTACCTGAGAGGCGCTAACCAGGTGTTAACTGCCCCGTAAAAAAGGGAAGATGTAGCAAGGCTCAATAAGCGCCACGTCACTGTTTGTACCTTTAGTGCGCATGCCTGGCGGCGGCACTAGTTGCGTATATATACTCGTTCTTGTTCCGGCAATAAAGTTGTTCATTGCCTGAAGCCGACTCGCACACATTTCCTTGGCAATCACCTGAGATTTTTTTTACGTACTTTTTGTAAGCTACTATTTTTGCCCCACCTTGACGCTGCGCTCAGTTTTGTATTAGCGTGAGTGCTTCGACACGTTCACGCAAATAATTACTATGTAAGTTGTGTCTAAAGCGACCACTGATGCGTTGTAAAATGCGCGCCAATGCCACATTCATCTGAGATATGTGGTACAACTCATCTGTCTTGCCTGAGAGAGCTTGTCCTTTCCTTTTTGTATTTCATACGCGACGCCTATTGAATAACCACAACATTGTGTCATCGCCGTGATACAGGAGATGAAGTCTACCGGTACGAACAAGACGAAAGTGGCCCACCCTATTGATATGTCCCATGAAATTACTACTACTCCTAACAACGTCTCCTGGCCAACCGAGACTTTCAATGTCACGATTTCTGATTGGGTAAATATTTGTGTTTCTCTATCTCGTAACAGATAGTTGTGGCATAACGAATTGCTAGGGGTGTCTTAAAGACATTGTATTGGGTAGAGAAACGTGTATTGTGGTTTCGATGCTGTGGCACCGTAGCTAAACTTTGCGCACATAGTACATGACTTGACTAAGCAATATCACGCCGGGAAGCTGGACGTGGGCACGAACCGCAACGAGAAGGCACATACGGAAGCACACGTACTAACTATGGCTGCGGATCTCCATCAACACATTTCTCGGAGCCACCACAGTCGAATGTCAAAGAGGAAGAGTACTCCATCGTAACCTACGGCGGACGACGTTCAACAGTGGTACAGAACGAGCAGACGCATCTACCCACCACCTCAGTGAGACCTACAACGCAGCGAAGCAACCACACTACGGCAGCTGCAAGTACAAGCCATATGAGCTCCCATCTCGGCAAAGCATGTCTGTTCGGAGCTATACACAACAAATATATGGGCTAACACTGCAAGAAGGCGCGAGCCACCCATAAACACCTCCTATGGCACTGTGCGCCACCGCCGGGTAACCTAGAAGCAATGCCAACTGTCGTCAACAGCAAGACCATCAGCCGAGAACCAGGCAACCAATTAGACGTGGTCCAGGATATGCTTAGCATTCTGTAACGCCAGTGGCCAAAAGTGGCATCCTCACAGGTTTGACGCGAGTAGGTTGCTGCTCCGGGACGTCCAAGCACGCTATAGCTTTAATTTCCCTACGCCTTCCCCCCTTTATGATGGATCGTCAATGAAGTTGCTTCGCTCACTCCTAACCCCTAAGGCAGTTTGCATAATCCAAGATATAGCATGAAAGTGGTAGTTGTGACATGAAAATCTTTCATTCATTCATCCATGAAAGTGTCCATGACCTCAGTCAGGTTTTCCCTCATTTTTTTGTGACTGAGATGTCTGGCTTAATGACCACACATTCTTTTTTCTCTCGCGACCAATGGCTAAGTTTGTTCTGTGCCTATAGAAGCAAGTATTCATGAATCTATACATCAACCATCATTTCCCTGTTTTTCCTAGAGAACCGAGTATTCATAAATCATTATAATAATAGTCATCACTGCTTGTCCTCTAACAGGGAAATAACGCCTGCGCATGCTTGCACGATATCCCAAGTCCCTGCTTGACATACTTAGGTATTTATTTTGCTTTCGTAAACGTTGCCTTGAGTATTTCGGTAATTAGCCCCGCCGCGGTGGTCTAGTGGCTAAGGTACTCGGCTGCTGACCCGCAGGTCACGGGTTCGAATCCCGGCGGCGGCGGCTGCATTTCCGATAGAGGCGGAAATGTTGTAGGCCCGTGTGCTCAGATTTGGGCGCACGTTAAAGAACCCCAGGTGGTCGAAATTTCCGGAGCCCTCCACTACGGCGTCTCTCATAATCATATGGTGGTTTTGGGACGTTAAACCCCACATATCAATCAATCAAATATTTCGGTAATTAGGACGCATAGTCATTTAACGAAGAAAACCAATGAGTGCCTGCCATTTGAAGTTGTGCAGTTTGGCTGGAGGTTGTGCCATCACGAGCGAAAATTTGCACTGTCAAACCTTCATACTACGCATTGCTTTTCTGACCGATAGGGTTGTGCGGCAGTTGTGTAATGTCGCAGCTCAGTACAATCTTTCGCTTTTTACGAGAAACCGGACAAAAGTAATCAAGTGCGGCCTCCGGGAACCTTTGAATGATTGCATCAAGATGTCAATCTGCACTAATTGGTAATTCATTATCTTTTGGTATAAATGAGCATCGTGACGCAGATGACAGGCAAGAAAAAAGACAAGAGAGAGATTGCTTTTTCCTTCTTTTTTTCCTAAAGCTTGTTTTTATATATCTAAAAATCTTTACATAAACAGAAAAACATGTGATGCGTACGCGTCTTAACGAGTGCCAAGTAATCAACGTTTAGAAATATCCTGCTTTCTTTATCATCTAATGTCAAAATAATCAGGCCAACGTACGGGGTTGAACGTACAATCATGGGGTATCCTTTAACTATCTTGCTGTTCATCGAAGGGGGCGTTTTTTAACGAGACATCAGTCTGTTGTACATTGAATCTTCCTTCAAACTTGGTCATGTAAAATATCCCATTCTTCCTACATGTAGTCACGCACACTTTCAGAGATGCCCCATTTACCTGTGCACTTATACTGCACGGGCAGATGGACGCCCGTCACGTGATACAAGTATCATACGTCAACCGCAGCTACCAATGCGCTACTTTTAAGTTTCGCGTGTGTCGGTTGAGAAATAGGACTGTTACGCCAGATGCCCTGATGGTCTTTGGGTTACGGTGCGCCACTAAAAATTAATTACGGCAAAATAAATAAGTAGCCCATTGGAATTATGTAAAATATTATACTACGTCTTATATTGCATGCTCATTTTCAGTTTCTGTTATATGTATCACGTTTCGTGGGCTTATTGCTATTTCATAGCGACAACTTTTCATTCAGTTAACACTAATCCTTTTCGAATTTGTTTTGTTTACATTGTCCTACTTCTTAAAGACTGCGACTTGGACCAAAAGTGACGAAGAAAAGCATTCCAGTAAGTTATGACTTCGACCTGCTGTAGGTCTTATTATCCATTGTCAACACTTTGCTCTTACATTGTTTATGCCTAGGCGGGCACAGAAACACGCGGATATCGTTGTCCAGGGTTCGCTTTCTGGTCTAAGATGCCGTATTGCGGCACTCAGGAGTAACGCAAGCGCTCTGTGAATCAATGCGCAGTACCTGAAAAATAAAGCAGTTACTCGAACCTAATTGGTGTTTCATTAACTATAAGTAACATCCTATGTAACGTGAAGTAGCTTGGAAAGCCAGACAAACAGTCAGTTTCGTATAAAATAAGTTGTAGCTTCGATAGCGTCAGCAGTGCAGTCGAAAACCAAACTAAGCAATGGTCGTAGCTTCTTCAGTGATACGAAATGTTATAGGCACTCGTTTACTGGTTAATACGTTTGTTAATCAACGCACGGAAAGAGGAAAGGCAGCAAATTTAGAGGTATTAACACGGATTCGCTGTTGCCGAAGGCGACGGTGAACATAACAAAAAATGACAGGCAGGTGGCGACGCCGCGATGAAATTGCTGCACCACTTAGTCGCTACGTGATTTGTACTCATGGTGTGTACTTACATATTTTTAAATGTATATGAGAAATAATATAACCCAAGACACCATATTTTTTTTTCTAAATAAAAATAGCTGGCTACGTTTTGACAACGTTTGCGCTTTAACAGACAATATACGAGGGCTTCTGGTACGGTGGTACCTACGTCAGCTGATTCTCGACGCTGTTCTTCATGTAGAATATTCAAATAAGGAAACTTCGACTTCTATTCACCTCGCTTATGATAACTATGCTAGCACAATCCTTTTGAAAGCAGCAGTTTTGAACGAACACATTGTTTTCAATGTACTGGCGTGGCAAAAAGCGGGCGCTGCCTGGCACTTTAAAACAGCTTTTCATAAAAAAAAACATCATGAGGCTGACGAGGAAATTTTCTCTATCCTGTATTTTATTTTCTTCTTCTTTTTTTTCGTCAGGCACTCGTCAACACGGAGATATACTGTGCAACACCACGTTCTGCGCAGCGGAAGGCAAGCCAAAAAAATGAGACGCTTTAAATTTTTTTTCACTGTGTATAGAAAAATGTTTGCATCGCTACACAGTAACACATTGGTACCTCTAAGCAAGTCAAATAAAAGATCGAATGAAATGTTTCTGCGGAGAATTCTACAGCTAGCCCCATGTCCGTCACGTACTTCAAAATATTTGTCACATTATTTTGTTGATTCCCGGTATTGTGAATGGTGCAAATAACTTCGACCATAAATTCAGTCATCTACAACCATCAACACACTCTAGAAAAGACAATGCAATCGTTCTGATCAACTCTTATTGTTTCACAAGGCGAGAGTCTTCGATAACTCAACCACTTTATATACCTAGATTTTTAATGAACTCGCTTGGAGAACCAATCGATAACAATTACAAACGCGAAGCCACATGGCTACAAGAACAATTTCTAATATTTCTCCTACATTCGTGCTCCTAGTTGCTGAGGCAATATCCCATCTCATTGATATAGGCTTGACCACAGCAACAAAACTATCTTCTTGATTAGCATTGAGTACACCCTGTCATGCGTGGTCCCTGCAACACCTCCATGCGTCCGTCACTGGTTCATTGGTGATAGCGAGGATTGATAAAGGCACGGGGAAGAAAAACTGTTCATTTCTGTTTCCCAATATTGAATTATACACCAGCTTTAAAACGCTGACCTTAATGGAATTCTTGCCTGTTTAAAGGCACTAATTCTAGCCGAATTTCATTCACAATATTGTGCTGCCAAGGATACGCAAAAATATACAAGTCTCAAACTGCCGAAATTTATACGTTTAAGCGCTCAGAAAGAAGCGTAGAGGCAGATGAGATGCAGTCCAACAATTACCATTCAGAACAAATATCCTCTTCAGACCCCACGTGCACTAAAACTCACATTACTTTTTTAAAGTTGAAACTTTTGGTGCTATTAGAGCCACCATTCTCGGGGCAATTGCATTCTCTAATATGTGGTGTCCTCTGATCAGCAATACAAAAAGAACTCTGCAGTGGAAACGATGCTTTCCTGCTTTCCAACATATAGTTTTTGGCTTCCACGTTCTAGTAACAGTGTTGCGGTAGGTCCCAAATCCCTCAATTATCTACCAGTTATATATTCTTTATTGTTGTTTCAGTCTACCTAGGAAGAGTTTAGGAATAACTTCTGCTCGTTTGTTTAACCTAACAGCGAATATTTTTGTTATAAGAAGATGTTGCCTTCAAATGTGCGTTATAATGTACACTCGGTCTCGATGGGTGCATTTGCCTTCTTACGTTTGACAATCTCATGTGGTTTGTGTTAAGCTCCTTGCTGTTAGGCTTTTGGTATTTGTTTCATCTAATAGTATGTAATAAAAAAGAGGAATAATGTGTTTTTAGACGAAAACCGGAGCTGGAATTGTCGGACGATAAGGCTATGCCTTGACCAGCTCTTAGAGTCGAAAGACAGGTGTGGTGTGGAATTGGGCAGTGGGCCACCGCGGAAGCCACTGAAAACAAATATGCCAAAAACTGCGCAAGTTAGCCGTGTATTAGAATCTAGACAGCCCGTGTATTAGAATTTAGGATGTCCTCTAGCCCGCAGGGGCGCCTGCGCAAGTAGGCGTTTGGTGCGTAGCGACACCACGGACCCGAGCTAACGGGGGAGTTTTGACTCCCTCCCACGCCTAGCCGTGCGTGGCTTTGCCGTGTCTGGGGAAAAGGGGATCCTGGGGGTTGAGCCGACGCTGGGTGGTTGGACCTTTAAGGCCCCCCGGAAGAGGCAACGCACCCCTTTGGCCCCGGCTTCACGTAGACGGCACCCCTGGGCTGACCCACCCAGGGGAAATCGGCAGTCGCCTTTTCCTATCTCTCTCTCCCTACATCTTCGTCTTTATCTCTTACTGTTTATCTGTCCTGTCTTCTGCCCTCTTCCGTTTACTTCCAAACTTCCTGGTGGCTAGGGTTAACCCTGTGCAAATAGCCTACCTTGGTCTAGGCGCATTGGGTTATAGTGGCGTTGTACGGCTGGCGTCTGCAGGTTTCAGCATCCGCAAACCTGTAGCGTCCCCTCGTTGGGCTCCGTGGTGGGTGGCCGCCAACGCTGCTGAACAAAAATAAGACAGGCATGCACAGAGCATTCCCCTTACTATCTGATCGTACCGGCTTAAAGCGGGTACGCACCGATGATATAAACTTTTTTAACCAGCCCAAAGAAACATATCCTCACTATCATGTTATCCACTGTGAAAAAACTGAAAAGCAAGCCAGAACCGTCTCTCCTTTCCTGGTTTCTAGGTGTCTTACCGAAACTCTTGGCACAGGATACAAGGTAACCAAAATGGCTAGTGGAGACCTTCTCCTCGAAATCCGTGACAAAGAACAATTTGAAAAGCTAGACCGTCTTTCAGATTTCGGTGGCATACCAATAACCATAACACCACATAGATCGATGAACACAACTCGCGGAGTGGTATCTGACATGGACTTACTTGACTTGACTGAGACTGAACTTTCGGAGGGGTGGAAGAGCCAAAATGTCACTAATGTGCAGAGAATCATTATTAGAAGAGATCATAAGGAAACACCGACGAAACACCTAATACTCACATTTGCATCCAGTAAACTACCGGAATCTATTCAAACAGGGTACACAAAGACATCTATCAGGCCGTACATACCAAACCCTCGTCGTTGCTTCCAATGCCAGAGGTATGGCCATGGTTCTAAAACCTGTCGTGGTCGCCAGACTTGTGCACAATGTGGAGTCCTAGGCCACGTGTCTGAGAACTGCAAACAACCGCCACACTGTGTAAACTGTGAAGGAAACCATGCCGCATATTCACGCTCCTGCACATACTGGAAAAAAGAAAAAGAGATAATTACGTTGAAGGTGAAGGAGAATATTACATTTAAGGAAGCACGGCGAAGAGTCGCTCCATTCTATGGACCTACATACGCTGATGCGGCGCGTCAGGGGGCACCGCCGCACCAGCCCTCGCCACCCCTCCGGCCCGCGCATACCGAGCCGGCGGTTGTGGCACCTGCCCCCAAGGCGGCTGTAGCCCAGGCTACACCGCCTACTCCCAAACAGAGACCGGGGACTCCAGAGTCTTCGGGTCTCAAGGCCTCCCCTCACCAGGCGAGGCCCAAAATTCAAACTAACAGCCCGCATGTGCGGGCATCCAGTGCCTCCGAGGAGGCAATGGATACATCGGCACCCTTGGTGCCGAAAGAGCGGCGTGGCTCCTTGGAGCGCGCCAAGAAAACAAAAAAGCAAATAACAGGGCCTGGTGATGGCCCTGTTAAGTGAACTCAAACTCCCCGTCTAAACAGCCACTCGCTTTTCGTACACACAGCACTATTTCACATTCACCATGAACACTCAAATTATACAATGGAACGTCAGGGGCCTTCTCAGAAACCTTGACGACATCCAAGAACTCTTACATAAACACTCACCAAAAGTGCTGTGTGTACAAGAAACACACCTTAATTTAAAACACACAAATTTTCTTCGTAAATATGTTATTTTCCGAAAAGACCGTGTTGATGCTATGACATCATCCGGAGGTGTTGCCATCATAGTGAATCAAGGAATAGCATGCACACACTTACAACTCCAAACACCCCTTGAGGCAGTGGCTGTTCGAGCAGTTCTTTTTGATAAACTGATCACAATGTGCAGTATTTACATTCCTCCTAGCTATCAGCTCCAAAAACGCGATTTACACTCTCTAATTGATGAACTTCCGGAGCCTTATGTTCTCCTTGGAGACTTTAATGCGCATAGCAGGTTATGGGGTGACTCTCGGTATGACGCGCGAGGTCGACTGATCGAACAGTTCCTTATCTCGTCGAGCGCGTGTCTCCTAAATCGAAAAGAACCAACCTATTATAACCTCGCTAATAACACCTACTCCTCCATAGACCTGAGCATAGTATCTCCATCTTTTGTGCCTCTACTCCAGTGGAAAGTCGTCAGTAATCTGTACGGAAGTGACCACTTCCCCGTAGTTTTGAGCACAACGACAGTAACTGAGTGTCCACCACGTGTTCCCAAGTGGCTCATAAACAGAGCCGACTGAGAACAGTTTCATACTATCGCTTGTCTAGGTTGGAATGACATATGTACTTTGAACATTGATGTTGCTGTGAACTACTTCACAACGTTTTTGATTGATGCTGTAACAAAATGCATCCCACAAACAAATGGACACCTTGGAAAACGATGTGTGCCATGGTGGAATTCTGAATGCCGAAACGCGCGCAAACAGCAAAACAGAGCTTGGAGGCTGCTTCGGAACTCACCGACAGCCGAAAATCTTGAAACCTTCAAGAAAATAAAGTCTCAAGGCAGGAGAACGCGTCAGCAGGCCAGAAGAGAAAGCTGGCAGAAGTTTTTATCAGGGGTTAATTCATACACACAGGAGGCTAAAGTCTGGAACATGGTCGGGAGGATAGCAGGAAAACAAGTATACACACTTCCACTCGTAAACACTCAGGGTGATACCTTGGAAGATCAGGCTAACTTCCTCGGTGCACACTTCGAACAGGTATCCAGCTCGTCCCACTATACTGAAACTTTCCAAAAATGCAGAACAAGAATAGAAAAGCAGAAACTCGAACACAAATCCACTAGATACGAGGCATATAACCAAGCTTTCAATCTAGCTGAGCTCCAAACATCTCTAAACTCCTGCAGTACTTCTGCCCCAGGTTCTGACCGTGTGATGTATGAAATGTTAAAAAACCTACCAAACGAAACCCGAAAAACCTTACTTTGTTTGTACAATGCTATTTGGTCTTCTGGCACTATTCCTACCTCCTGGAAAGAGGCTATTGTTATTCCCATTTTGAAAGAGAGCAAGGACCCTTCTTTACCCTCGAGTTATAGGCCTATAGCACTTACAAGCTGCTTGTGCAAAGTCTTCGAAAAAATGATAAACTGCCGACTTGTACATTTTCTTGAAACAAATAATTTGCTCGACCCATTTCAGTGCGGGTTTCGAGAAAGTATATCCACCACAGACCACCTTATTCGTATCGAGGCACAGATCAGAGACGCGTTCGTCCATAAACAATATTTCCTCTCTGTGTTCCTCGATATCGAAAAGGCTTATGATACTACATGGCGTTACGGAATTCTAAGAGACCTGTCCAACCTTGGTGTGCGCGGAAGAATGTTTCATATAATCAAAAGTTACCTGTCAAACCGGACATTCCGTGTCCGTCTGGGCAGTGTGCTCTCCCAAACATTTGTCCAGGAAACAGGCGTGCCACAAGGTGGTGTGCTTAGTTGCACACTTTTTATTATTAAAATGAATTCTTTGCACTTGTCCATTCCCCGCAATATGTTCTATTGTACATATGTCGACGACGTTCAGCTTGGCTTAATCAAGTCATGCAACTTGGCCATGTGTGAGCGGCAGGTTCAGCTGGGCTTAAACAAGGTCTCCAAATGGGCAGATGAAAACGGATTTCGACTTAACCCACAAAAAAGCACGTGTGTCTTGTTCTCTCGAAAGAGAGGCATGCACTCTGAACCTGACATTCGACTGAACGGCCAACGTCTGTCCGTCAAAGCCGAACATAAATTCTTAGGCTTAATCTTGGACAACAAGCTGACCTTCGTTCCGCACATCAAGAATTTAAAAATAAAATGTTTAAAACCCATAATTGTTATAAAAGTGGTGTCACGTACTACTTGGGGTAGTGATAGGCAATGCCTCATAAATCTGTATCGAAGCCTCATTCGCACCCGCTTAGATTATGGGGCCGTTGTCTATCAGTCTGCAACTCAAAGTGCTTTAAAGATGCTGGACCCCGTGCACCATTTGGGCATCCGCCTTTCTACGGGTGCTTTTCGCACCAGCCCCGTAGAAAGCCTTTACGTTGAGTCAAATGAGTGGTCGCTTCATCTGCAAAGAACCTACATGTCCTTTGTTTACTTCTTTAAGGTGAAAGCAGACAAGGAGCACCCCTCATACTCTACAAATAATGATTTGTCGAGCTCAACTCTGTTTCAAAACAGGCCTTCGATGAGGCAGCCCTTCTCAGTTCGTCTGAAGTGTCTAGCTCAAGAAACTGCAGTGTCACTTGAACACAGTTTAATGGCTCCTGTAGCATACCCACCACCGTGGCAATGGCAGACTATAGACTGCGATGTGTCTTTCCTAGAAGTTACAAAACATGCACCTACTGCCCATATCCGAACATACTTTTTGGAACTTCAACACAAATACACACGTCCTGAGTTCTTCACAGATGCCTCCAAGACTAACTCCTCTGTGTCCTACGCTGCTGTCGGCCCATCCTTTTCGGATGCTGGCCCTCTACATCCACGCACAAGTATCTTCACAGCGGAAACTTACGCGATACTTGTGGCAGCTAAACACATAAAACAATTACAAATACAAAAAGCAGTAATTTATACAGACTCCCTCAGTGTAGTAACGGCTCTGCACACTCTTAAAAAACACAAAAACCCAGTCCTTGTCTCACTTTACTCCATTTTATGCACACTCTACACACTCAAACAACATGTTGTAGTGTGCTGGGTGCCAGGGCACCGTGAGATTCAAGGCAACGTGAGGGCGGATCAGCTCGCTGCATCCGTCCATGAGAGCACCGCCATTACATCCATATCAATCCCGGCCCTTGATCTTAAGCCGTCTCTCAAACGAAACCTCCGGGACTACTGGCAGAGCAAGTGGGATACACACACACAAAACAAACTACACGTTATTAAGCCACACCTTGGTCGTTGGCTGCCTGTATCGAAATCGCGTCATACAGAGGTAACACTAACGAGACTCAGGATAGGACACACATACACGACACACACATATCTGTTGTCTGGTGGCGATCCACCATTATGTGACAGATGTGGTGAATCCTTAACCGTCCTTCACATGTTAATTCAGTGTAAACACTTAGAAACTCTAAGAAAACAACATTTTCCAATACTCTACCGACAACATATACCTTTACAACCTGAAATGTTTGTCGGTAGGGAACCACTTTTTAGTCATAATTCATTGTTAGCGTTTTTAAAAGAAATTCACAGCTTTCATGTCATATACCCGGGCATACCGTAGCATGACCTCTCCAGAGAGGTTTTTCCTGCGGTGGCTACACAAGAAAGCACATGCCTCACGGCCCTTGGACGCAAGGGTTTGAACGAGTGAGGCACTTGTGCTAATGCCATACATATCCACCATCGTCTTTTATTATCACCAACTTTTTTCATCTGTTCACATCACACACACCTTTCACGGCATGGTCATGATTTTATTACTTGTATGTTTTTACCCGCCTTACTGCGAGGAATTTTATGGCCCTTATACAGCCGCTTATCACAATCATTGTCCATATTTTTAGTAAGATGAACTGGCGCTCTTTGGTCGTGAATCGGCCCTTGCGCCATAAAACATCAAACATCATCATAGGATGTCCTCTACAAACAAAGTCCCGCTGCACCACGTGCGGCATCTTCCTTTGCATAACATCTGCCTGATACTGCTGAAAATTTTCACAACAGGTAAAAGTGCTTTTCAGAGCAAAGGATAAATCTTGCTTCAAGGTGAGCATTGTTTGTTTCTTACTCTTTGAGGCCCAGTGTGCATTATATAGTACACACTGTTGTGCTAAAGCTGTTTGTCATACAGTCACAATTTTTACTGTTATTATATTGTATGTGTACGCATTTCCAAACTGTGTTTTGATTGCACCTGTGTCGCAACAATTTTGCATGGATCTGAGAAGGAGCAGTAATTAGTACTTTTTGCCCCCCTGAAAATTATCTGTGGCAGAAAGCGAATTTGTTTTATCTCGACCTCGTACTTAGCACATACTTACGACATGTTCGATTTTCGCCCACTTTGATTCCTTTACATTTGCATCATACCAAATATAATCCAGCTAAATGAGTGCAAATAACACCTCCTTCCTTGGCTTTATTGTCTGTTGGTTTTCACAAAGATCTGTGTCTATAGAAAAATAGTGAGCTCTTCAAATGTTGTTTTTTTCGTTTGCAGAGACCATGAACTTCAACGTAATTATCACCTAATGAAATAACATCATTTTATTCAGCGCAGTCGGTAAACTATCTTTTAAATTACCTTGCAACCCATTTTCACTTTTAGAAAACAATTCGATGATCTATAATGCTATATTTGATGAAGGTGGCAGTGTTTTCTGTATAATGCGTATTATAACTCACTATCGAGTGGCATTTCATAGTTCTTCATCATTGATATCATTGATATTGTTGTTGTCGCTGTTGCTGTGGTCGTCGTTTTCCCGAGGTTTAATCATGAAATTTTCTAACTGAATGGAATGAGCGTACTCTTTGAAAATTTTGGATGTCGAAGTAAACACTATGCACTTCCAGATTGGGTATGCAAATAAGAACATTTCTGTTGAAGTCGACTTGATAAATGAAGAAACTTTACTTCAATAGACAACATTCTAACAAATGTTTTTTTTTTTCTAGCCGAATCATCTAGAACACTCAGAACTAGCAACTTTCTCTATTTACGCTCGTAAAACTATTGTTTACCGTAATGAACCAGCGTTAAGTAATTCTGGACAAATTCTGAAGCAAATTTTTCTGATCATTACGAACCGAATCGCACATCTCAATTGACATGAGCCACAAATTTAATCCGCTTATATACAGGTCTCACTGAATGCAAGGGCGCTGAACTGTCTCTTTCAAGCGCTTTTTTTTTTTCAATGGCATTCCACGGGCGTGAACAATGCCTTTTCTTACGTGTACAAGAGCACATATATTAAAAAACCTGACTTCCTGTGCGAATAGCTACGTTTATTCATATCACCATTGTTTGTGGCTATAGCTACGTAGCCGTATCAGCACTCTGATAATTTTCAGAGCAAACGTTCCACTACGCTGCGTCATACGTCGCGTCGCAAGACCTTGTGCCACGTGAGCGCGAGCGACGGGAGTGAAGGGGTGGCAGTCGAGACTTCACGCCACGTGAACGGCTGCGGAGAAGTTTGGCAGCTGCGCTCGCTATGAGCCTCGCCGCTGCTGCAGTTCTACTACACTATACCGCTTTGTTACCGCCTGACTAAGCAAAAGTTTATAGGATGTTTCTTCAGCGTCTGGTCGCCAACTGCTCAAGTCTTGCCGTGGACAGCGGACGGCTGGACCACCTGTGCGAGCGCTTCAGCTAGAGAGAGGCGGAATCCAGTGGTGTGGTGGATATAGCTAGACGGAAGACCACGAAATCTAGGGGCAAAGATGCCTGCTGAAAGACCGCCGAGAAGGAAGGCCAGATTAGCACTTAAGAAAAGAAGCTTGGCAAGCCAGAAGCGTGTCAATTTGAAGCTACTCTGACCACCAAGCCGAACATAGATATCACTCGTTATCACTAGATTTCGAAGAAATAAACTTCAACTGTATATAAAGATAATTAAAGCCGGGTGAGAGGTATGTATGTGTACGTGTTACTTCTTTGGAAATAAACATTCATAGTGCATCAAGGCCACCGCTTGTGTTTATCGCTTGCTCCGCGCAGCCAGCTACCTGTCCGCCATATTCAACAGCCCCCGAGACCCATGCGACAACTTCTACGAGTTCACCTGCGCTGACTGGCACGCCACCTCCAGCGACCTCCAGCAGTACGACAACGCCGACGACGGCGTTACGGGATTCGTTGAAGAAATGGCCACGACGGTGCTCAACGGTAATGCCGTAAACGTGCTATTTTAGGCGGTATCATCTTTAATTTATAAGCTAGGTGTTCGAGGCTCATTATATTACTGACGCGGACGCATTCTCAACATTGGCAAAATGAAACAAGGCTCATTTTTGTATAAATTGTAGCCTAGTAAATTTCCCTCACTTCTCATGATTTTCATTCTCAAATTTAGTGCATCCGTATGTGGACGCGTCAGTTGCGCAGTTTATCAGCGACAACCTTCGTAAGTCTCTCGGAAGCACGCCTCTTACGCGTACGCGCGCTTCACCTTTCCATTTATCGCAAGTGGTAGACCGGCCGAACTGAAGCCCTTATTCAACACCTGGAATGCCTGCAAACATACAGGTTTGTTACTCAGTTTGGCAGTCGAGGCACAATTATTGTGAGGAGGCAGAAAATGTGTGCCAACATTCGAGTTCTAAGCCCAAATGTACCCAACAAAAGTTGGTGCAGTATCTCACTAGTAGAGCCAAGCCTCAAAAAGTGCGGAATGGGTCAGCCATCTTGACTTCTCGTTGTTTCTGTCTTTCTACCTCTGTTTTTAACTTTTTTTATTTTCCAGTTTTGCCATTTTTAATATTTATTTGCATCAATGTCTATTTTTCTACCAACGTTTATTGTTTTCTTTCTATTTCTTGATTGTTTCCTTTTCCTTATATTTTTGTACGTGCCTTTCCCTGCATTACGCCAAGCGACCACGTCAGGTACGACAGCCTGGGGAACTAAAATGATCCGCACTTACAATTCTGC
Source organism: Rhipicephalus microplus (assembly GCF_043290135.1). Lineage (NCBI taxonomy): Eukaryota > Metazoa > Arthropoda > Arachnida > Ixodida > Ixodidae > Rhipicephalus > Rhipicephalus microplus. The sequence goes on from NW_027464591.1 coordinate 3,230,876, forward strand.
GCACGGAGCGTAGACCCGTACACTCTGTTAGGATGCGATCACGTGTTTCCCTGGCCGTCTTTAATACCCCTAGGCACATATTATCTATAGAGCAGGGGCTCTTTGAAATCGACACGTATTGTGTTTCCTAGATGCTTTTATGCCTCGCTTGTTTGCCTGCGTGGAACTCTTGCAAATGTGAACTCGCCATTCACAGAATCCTTATACCCGAATCGGTTGGTCCCTTTTAGTTTTCTTGGGTGTCTGCAGCATTTAATAACGTCCTATGACACTAACAAAACACAATATAATAAACGAATAAATCAAGTTACGTCCATTAACTTCTTTGACCGTCCTTTTTTACTGCTTCAGACACTCAGTACGGCGGAAATATCACGCATCATTGTTTGCAGGTGTCGTGACGGATAGCGATCTGAGGAGCGCCTTAGCTTCCCTCGGACTCAACGTCAGCAAAGCCGCTTCCGTCACCGCGAGTGACGTATTACATGCGGCTGGTACCCTGCTGTACAATCTGGACAACGCGTCCATTCTCTCCGTGGAGCTCGTCTCGAATCCTTGGAACGCAACGCCGAAGTTAATAGCGGTGGGCGTCTTCGCCTTGGGCATACTCCTTCGAGCTCATTTTCACGTTTTAAAGTATGCGTTCGGTTCTTATCCTCGCTATATCACTGCTAGCGCACTGAACCTGCCGGCGACTTATAGCCTCAGCACCACTCTGTCGTATATCAGCGTAGGCATTGAGTGTCTAGTGCACTGCGCAACGAACACTAACAAGCTATAGCGGCCATTCTAAAGAGCCAAAAAACGCAATAAAATGCATCGCACGTTGTAGTCCCTCTTGCGCTCTAGGAACAAAGGACACAGTGAATTGTGGAGCATACCAGAGAGGCATTTATTTGCGCTTTTAAGATGTTTAGCCCACTAGCCAAAATATGCAATAATAGTATGCCAATGTAACACACTGCGCAATCACCATACCTAGGAAATGAGCGACTAAAGTTCACCCGGCTGGAAATGTTGATGCCCTTGTATTTATATTTATGTGCACCGTTAGACAACACCATGTCGTCTAAATTTCCGTAACCCTCCACTCCGGCATTTCTGATACTCATAATATGGCTTGCGGACATTATTTACGGAAGTTCTCACTCTGGCCAACAACCCGTGCCTATATCGGTCATAGGTACCCTGAGAACGACTGCGTCTTTTCTGCACTGCTTCATAAGTATCGCGGCCCACAGCTTAGCCCATGGTTAAGTAAACTAAAACCTACGTTCTCGTGACCTTAGGCTTATGTTGATCATGATTGCTGACACGCGGCGATAAAAAGGAGCAGAGAAGAGAAATAGAAGGAGGTTGGGCGTGAACAATGAATGATAAGGTGGAGTTCTTGCTTTACGGCTAAGGTCTCGACAGCGTATACCTGTGAACCGAAAGGTGACCGCCGTATCTTTCCTTCGGTTATACCTGGTTGCGCGGCAGTCTTTTGTGCTCACCCCCCTCCCAGGCCGAGTGAAAAAGGCTTTTTCCTCACGGCCCCGCATGTACTCACCGTCAAGTGGCGCCACCCACGGAAACAATCGCACCATCTCGGCTCGGCCCGTATTGCCCGGAAATTGCGGCTTGCCGGACAGGCTAGCGCCATCGCAGTGGGCGCATTTTCTTCGATAAGATAACGGCTCTTGGGTTGCAGCTAGTTTTCTCTAGCGCAGAATTGCGTAAGTGGGTTGAGGCGGAACAAGTGAGGCAAGGGGATGAACGTTGATTGATTTGTGGGGTTTAACGTCCCAAAACCACTATTTAATTTTGAGAGACGCCGTAGTGGAGGGCTCCGGAAATTTTGACCACCTGGGGTTTTTTAACGTGCGCCCAAATCTGAGTACACGGGCCTACAACATTTCCACCTCCATCGGAAATGCAGCCGCCACAGCCGGGATTTGATCCCGCGACCTGCGAGTCAGCAGCCGAGTACCTTAGCCACTAGACCACCGTGGCGGGGCAAGGGGATGAACGTGCGGCTGAGTGAGAGGTGAACAAAAAAGCAGCTAAGAAAGTGGAGCAAATCCTTCAGCTGAAGCTAAAGCTTCAAGAAGGAGCTCCGAAGGTAGATGCAACAGCCCATTCTAATTGTGTGGTTCAGCCGGATAGTTGTTCTCCAGTACATCGTCCGTGAAAATGACTTCCATTGATGAGCGGATGCAAGCGTTCCCAATACTGAGGGTCAGCTTGTTGTCCACGATTTTTAAATTTTAACATATATATGCGTAAACTTATAGTGCATATGGGCACACAGAAGAATCAAGTGAGGCATCTCTTTCGTTTTTTTGTGTCCTTTTCGTCATATCCACCATCTTTGCTGATCTGCAAAAATCACTGTAACATACCAAGGGCTTATCTGTAACAATATTCAGAGCTTGTATTGCATTTGTGAGAGAAATTTGTTTAAATCCGGAAACTCGCGTGCTAAGATTTGTCACGACATATTACTCAACTGAATTTCAGGAATTATTCTTAATGGACAGCTTTTTATTGGTGTAGGTGGTTAGGAACAAAGCCAGATCACAGAGAAAGCTAATGTAAGGGTGGGCAGATTATTGTGGCATAGCAGCTACCGTATAATTACGGTGTGCGTAAGCGTAGACAATAGAGCTCACACGCAACAAGGCTTGCGTGTACGCACGCAAGAAACATTAGGGAGTTTTAGAATACCGTTTGCAAGCGCTGTGGGCGTAGTGGGCGCCATACGAGTTTTAGCATAGCGTTTGTCCTGCTGCGAACTGCAACGCACGATCGCAGCGACACCGTAGCCTCGAAGCCAGCGCTTGCGGGCCACATGCGGGCCGCCATCACCGCACGCAATATCGGATTTTTTTGCGTGCGGTCCGCGAACGCGAACGCCGACTTGCGTTACGATGCATGCGCAGTGGCGGCAGCGACCGCACCGCAAGCGCTCGCGGTGCGCTATTCTACAACTCCCTATTATCATAAGCAATTCTAGTTGGCCTCTTCGGGCACGCTATTAATGCACTCGTAAGATCTATGATCGAGCCACTTGGTATTACAGAATGTGGTCATCTTGCGGCAATCACTCATGCGATCTATGCTATATGCCGCTAACGCCGCTGTGGTATCGCAGTTAAGGTGCTGCCCTGCTAAACAAGACCATGCGAGTTCGATTCCCTGCTACAGCCACATGATTTCAGTGAAGGTTGGGTGGAATGAGTGCCCGTGTGCATTTTTTAAATCGTTTTGACCAGAGGGTCAAAATTAACCCGGAGTACACCACTACAGCATGCCTCGGATGCGTATTGTGCTCCTAGAACGTAAAACGTAAACACGAAAGTGTTTTATGCTGGTGTCCACAAAGATTTCAGTGAAGTACTTTCGTCAGAGAAATCACGTCCAAAATATTGCGCACACGGTCATAAGACAGAAAACGTTCCGTCAGTTGGTGTCGAACCTACGACCTCTTGGTCAGCGACAAGAGCTGCCGGTCATGCTATCCACTGCACCTCAATGGCATGCTTTGTACGCTTTATAGATGCGCCCTTTATATCTACCACTGCCCTCTCACAGTACTATTGGTAAAGTGTAATAATGCATCATGACCGTGGAATCCACGACTACTTCCTTTAACACGTCGTTTCTACGTCTCCACCGTATTTGGCGCGTTTTCAATAGGAGTAGTGAATTGTTTCAATGCTTTTAATACACTGCCAGGTGGCCACCTTACCCAAAGCGTCGGAGTCACTCATAGCCTCCATACATAGCCAAAATAGTACTGCAACGCATAGAGCAACGCACCTGCTTCACCCGGATGTAACTCCACGTTCCCCGCTTACGCTTGCCACGAAAAAAAAATATAAAAAATCGTGGCTGGTCAACACCGAAGACAACCTGCGTAGCGTTTCAGTGTAATCGAGCAGTGACGTTCAATACCACCAGTAGGTGACCTTATCCCAAGTTTTGCGAACAACCAGTCGTGCTCTTTTGGCTGTCACACCTCTCTCTTTGGTTCTGCTTTCGCTGAGTAACTACTACAGCTACCGCAGGCATCCGAGACCAAAAGTGCATGTTTAATCATTAATCACTCATTATTCATAGACGTTAGCTGTCGGGATGCAGATCTATCACTATAAGTGCCAACGTGGATGTATTTGCAAAAAACAGGGCTTTAACTGTCAAAGAGCAACAGATATATAGTATTAGTGCTCTAATATCAATGTACTCTGTAACGATACGTTTTACTTTCGTGTTATACCGATTCCGATGACGTACGGAACAACAATACTTTTTCTCTATTACATACTGATTTGGGTCAACTGTTTCCCCTCGTTCACCACCCGCAGATTTGTTAGTTTACCAATGGGTCATATGGTGCGCGTGGCGTGTAAGCAGAATATGAGGCATGCTGGAAATAATCAACATTTTTTTGTTATGTGGGCGCCATAGATGTACAATGCTGTAAAATATGTGACAAACTGAACAGTCGACCGTGAACTGGAGAACTCAGACATACATGCATTAGCGCCCGGTGGTGGTGGAAAAAACTTTATTGGTTATTCAGGAGCAGGGGTAGAAGGGGAAAGAGCGAGTAGGTGGGTCACTATTCTAGGACTCCATTGATCCTCGAGACACGCTCCGCCTGGTCCGAGAGGCCTCTTTGGACCTCCAGCCCTGGCCGAGCGAGGAGGTTCTCCCATGGCTCCCTAGAGTAGGCTCGTAACCCAGGTGAGTCTGTCTCATGTGGTATTGAGCTCTGATCGTAAAGAAAATGATGGCTTCTAGTCTTTTCTTTGACCGAGCTCGCTCGCCTGCAGGTTTTCTTCTTCTTGTGGGATGAGCGCGGGAAACTCAACAATGATTTTATAAGTGCCCCTATGCATACCTTGAAAACTCTGGCTGTAAGCGTCTCTTCAAGTTAAATACGTCTGCATTGTTGGTCTTCCCCTGCGAAAGCTTTGTTGTATATATTTGTGGCAAAAAACTTGTCTGTGCAAGCTAATATTTGTACTCCCATTCCAAAAGTTTTCAGGCTTGAAAATCACTATGCGACTATCTTCACTTTTTACGTGTTCGTCTATGCTTTTCCGCAGTTGTGAGAGCCGGACATCTTCGTGAGCCGCGTGGCAGTCCAAGTGGAAGCCAGCAAAAAGCAACTCTCGGCTCTGGCCTGCAAATTTTCAATGCGTGGGCGTATTTGGGTGAACGAAACGACACCCTCTGCGAAGCTGTGGCGGACATCGCGTTCGCGCTGGCTAAGGTTGTTCACTTTTCACTTTTCTTGCTTTTCTTTTCATAAGTGGTCTTCTAAACACCTTGGTGTGCTTCAGGCACATATTGATTGATTGATTGATTGGATGATTGGTTAATTGATTGGTTGGTTGATTGGTTGATCGATTAAAATTATAATTTGTTTTAGAAAATAAGAACGTTCTATGCATTCTACTGCGCTGAAATACAAACAGCTACATATTTGGTTATCGAAGTAAAAGTTTTGCAGAAATTACCAACGTTTGTCAATTCAGCTGTTCCAATTATAAAGCTGAAGCGTCTTGTCCTAACTACTGCAATGAAATGGGTAGGATTAACTTGTTGTTATAGAGCTTAACATACGCCTACTAATTAGCATTACTCAAATGCAACTGTTTGTTGAAATGATTAGTGCATATCGTTTTTGGCATTCTTGTTTTTGCAATCAATTATCATTTTTTGGTTGGAAGCGTTTGTTAAAATTTAACTGTATGATTAAGCTTTTCTATATGCACTGCTATTCACGCCGTTATTTATTTCCTAAGAGAACACTCGGCATGCATTCGTCTAATGGCACAAATATGAGCATGCAAATGTTATATATGCTGCTAATTTCACCTCTCAGACGATGTTTATGGTTTTCTTTCCGCTTGCTCGCGGGGTAGCACGGAAACATCTGTTCGCACAACTGGCTGTCTTCACTTTTCATAGCTTGCACGTGCGGTCAATGACGCGCAACATAGCTCCAACATAGCGACATAGAAGACGTCGTGGCAGTATGATCGCGTGGCAAGTAACCCACTTCAATGAGATAGCCACGTCACTAGAACGTTATTGGTCCAGACGCGAAGCGCAAGCCATAAGAAAGTGTGCGTGTGCCTCCTCTCGTCCAGTCCTTGGAATGTCCGCTCGATGGCAGTGCTTCTATATGAGGAATATATAATGAAAATATGCTAGACGGTGGTATTTGGAGTGTTGAATAGGTGGACGAACGGACACACAGACAGAGGCATGGACGGACGCATGGATGGCTGCACAGACGGATGGACGCATGGACGGATGCAGGAGCTGATGCATGGACGAAAGCAGGGACGGACGCACAGATGAACGTGCGGACGCACGAACAGACGCACGCACGTACGGGCGGATGGACGCACGGGTGGCCACACAGACGCACGCATGGATCGACGGAAGCAAGAACGAATGGACTGACGGATGCTTCGCCCCACTATCCATCATTTACTGCGTGGATATGCTACCATTTTTTTGGAACGCCAGAAGCTGCTGCTCGTGCTGCTCGCTTCAATCTCCTCTGTTGTGCTGCCGGCTATTAATAGCGACATTAGCTTCATTTCCAAACAAATGGCAGCATATCCACGGGGTGAATGATGGAGAGTGGGGCAAAGCATCCGTCCGTCCATTCGTTCTTGCTTCCGTCCGTCTATGCGTCCGTCTGTGTTACCAACCGTGTGTCCATCCACCCGTCCATGCGGGCGTCTCTTCGTGCGTCCGTCCCTGCGTTCATCCATGCATCCGCCCCTGCGTCCGTCCATGCGTTCATCCGTCCGTGCAGCCATCCGTGCGTCTGTCAATGCATCTGTCTGTGTGTCCGTTTGTCCATCTAGTCAACACTGAAGTACCAACATCTTGCATCTTTTCATCATATATTCCGCATGTAGAAGCACCAGCATCCCGCGGAGTTTCCAAGGACTAAACGAGAGGTGACACACGCACACTTTCTTGCGGCTTGCGCTTCGTGTCTACTTCCCACCTTTAACCACCTCGAGTTCATGGTATATACTAGCTCACTGTATTAATGATACTGCAGCCCAAGGCTCGCTAAACTTTTCTAAAACCAAGAAGGTTACGCCCAGCGAGTATAACGTAGCAACCCTTATTTGTCAGATAGTGGTCAATGTACATGCCAATGGCTGCTAATAGGGATTAAGAGGTAGAAGAATTCGGCTTTTAGTTAACGCGCACACGGCGAATTTTTTATTGTTCAACAATGCACAGGAGAAACCTCCTACCGGCCCCACTTGCCTATGCATTGTATTACGTGTTACCCTGGTATGCTGTTAAATCCAAGTGGGAATATGTGGCATCGGGGTTTCGGTACCGGTTTCAGAACTGGTTCAACGGCCCCCAGGTAGCGCACCACCATTGTACATATTGTCCATTAAATAGTAAAGAGAGTTTCCGCCCGGGTATCAGCTGTGTCACTTCTCTTTCGGGCCGCGCTTCGGGCGGCTTGCCGATTGGTTCTCCATGCGTCGCGTCCGACGCACGATAGAACAAAATTATGCGCTTCGAGGCTCTCTTCTTTAAATTTGAACTCCTTTTATCCGCCATAATACAAACGTTTATCAAACGAGAGCTTCTATCACTAAAACTTCCGGGCTTTCTTGAAAGCCTTGCTATCTTACGGAGTAGTCCAGGTTTTATAAGATTATATTGTCGCGTTCTAAACAAAGATGACGTTCACGCAGTCCAACTGCCGAAAGGGGTCGGCACAGTGCAGTCAAAAGAAAGAAAGTTGCGTGAGAACCACTGCGTCTTCGTCTGCCTCTTTCTTGCCGGCAGCCCCGCAGCGGTGGTCTAGTGGCTAAGGTACTCGGCTGCTGACCTGCAGGGCGCGGGTTCGAATCCTGGCTGCGGTGGCTGCATTTTTGATGGAGGCGGAAATGTTGTAGACCCGTGTGCTCAGATTTGGGTGCATGTTAAAGAACCCCAGGTGGTCTAAAATTCCGGAGCCCTCCACTACGGCGTCTCTCATAATCATATAGTGGTTTTGGGAAGTTAAACCCCACATATCAATAAATCAATCAATCAATCTTTCTCGCCGGCAGAATAAGCGCGTGGCAATATGTATGCCATGTGGTTGGTAGTGACACTTGGTCTCCCGGTGCTGCAGGTAATGATTACCACCACAAACACAATCATTGTGCCGATGCTGAATAGAGCTATTTGATATGATCCGTGCCCTGTGTTCACGTCGCATAGCATGTGTGCACAATATCGTGCGTGCGATGTGCCGATTTGCCTCAGACCAAGAACGCTGAAATGTGCAAACAGTGGCCAGTCTAGCGCTGTCATTGGCTCTGTTCACATAACAACAATAGAAAAACGCTGCTACCTGTTTCACAGTGTGCACTTAAAACGAGAAAGACAGAAGGGGGGGGGGGGGGGGGTAGGAAGCAAATGTTGTCATAAGCAGAGAACTCGGTGGAACTCCTAGGATAGATGGATCAAACGTTGAATGCTTTTCTGCGAACTGTCTGGAGCCCCTCAGTCGACATCTTCGTGAGTGTACGGCCCGTAAGAGTACGGTCCACCAGCTGGAGTTGGTCATCCGAGCAGGTGACCTGAGGAACGGCCTCGCAAGGTAAAATGTGCTCGAAACGGGGTCTGTCACCAGGCGTTCGAGGCAGCTTCACTGTCTACACGCAGCGCATATGTCCAGGATTTCAAAAGAAGATAAACAATGTGTGTCCTCCCTTCACGTCCTCATTGTTTGTACTGCATATCATTTTAATTATGAATCACCAACTCGTTTCAACCTCAAACCTCGGCCACAAAGACAGTGGAAAAGGCCTTGGTTGCTTGACGAGGTGAGGCATTTCATCGTCGAAGCTCAATACTCGTGAATAAATTTGGCATCGTATGTTGACGCTGCTTCCAGATCCTGTAAGGCTGATCATGACGCATACCTTGTGAGTAAAATTCGGTTGTAATGCTGAATAACGGTTACGTATGGTTGAGACATGCGCTCATCTCTGAAAGCTAGGTTGTGCTTGTGACAGGCGATACGAGGACGTATGGTGTGGCAGCACGCTAGCAATAAGATTCGCATGAATGCGACCACAAAAGGGTATATTTAAACGAGTAGTTCGACTTTAGCGGTAAAATTTAAAACCTTGCACACCTCAGCGAGAGAGAATAGGAGAGAGGATAAGTGAGACGGGCTGGCGGTGCGTGTGCTGCTGCACTCCCCAGTGAAACACACTCCCCAGACGCATGAAAGATAATGCGCCGTACGTATAGACGTTGTCGCCTGGCATGATTAATGCTTCACTGTTATGCGCTCGCAAAAGTGCCCTTTGTGCCGCATTCAGGAGACTCCATATAATTCACTTCCTATGCTCCACCTAAAAAACTCTGGCTTTGTGTATATTATCAATTTGGTGGACTGGGCGAGTTAGTGAATCATGATAACTTATAATACGAGTGCGTAACGGTAAAGAAATACAAGGAGACAATGACAACCGTACGTATCTGTGCTCTTTTATCTTTGTGTATTTACGCGATCGTATTTTACCTACCAGCTTATCTAAACCCACGTTTCACTTTTGCCGCCAATTATGCAGGATTCGGGCAGAAGAAAGCTGAGCGTGGCCAATAGCATAGCTGTCTCCACATGTAAAGACTGTCCCCTGCATTTGTTTGCCTCTCTTTTCCTCTTACAGTTGTCACGGCTCGACCAGCATGTTAGCCAGCAAATGAACTTGCACTGGGTCGCCTCGCATGCTTACATCCGTATGTTCATACCGGTAAGGAAATCCTTCACCATTCGCAATAATCTGAAACTGCTGTTTGTATACCTCAGTACGTGTTTTTTTTTTTGCAGGCAACTGCGTAATTGCCACCAGAAATCGTGATTCCGACTTAACATTTTTTCAAAGTGATCTATATAACGTGACAAAATGGTGCCACTCGTAGGGCGGCGAACTAAATGTTAGTTCGTGCAAACACATGCACGTCTACACGCGTGACTTCCATTTTCCCATCCGACTAAAACTGAATCTCCTGCCCAACTTCAACTTCTTATCACTACCTTCGTGTCTATAGATATAATGGCTTTGAAAACAACACAGCGATTTCTTGATAGGTACTTTTCTCTCGCTCCGCAGTCGCTAAATTTCTCCGATTGTACTACCTGCGGTTACACAAACCTCAAATACGCCTTGCTTGAGTAGCATGCACATAACACTGCACCTGTACAAAGTATCATGACAATACAAAAGTCATCTGCTCGTTTCAATTTATCTAACTGTAGTCGCAACACTAGCATCACTGGAATGCAAGCTATTCTTAATCTCTCTTCTCTAGCCACCTCATCTTTGAACGGTTATGAGACACTAGAGCACGGAGTTGCATTTTGTGAAAAAATTAGGAACTGAACAAGCCAGTCATCTCGTCGAAATGCGACTATAGCACATATGTGGAATCGTTGGACGTTTCGTGCACGCATATATCTGGAAATTGGCAGAGTATACTAAATATCTAAACGACTGAGCATGGTCACCATTTCAAACTTGGCTACCGACAACTCCATATTTTTACCATATGAAAATGTGAGATCATTACTTAGGCAATGTGAAGAAATATCGCAGAATGTGTAACGTGATAACGGTAAAGATACACACGGCACACTGTCTGCCGCATACACTATCCCAAGATTTTCAGCAGTCCTCGCTCATATAAACTGGCTGTTTATAACAAAAGATATGGCGATAATTATTCTAGAGGTGGAGCATTTCTTGCTCGTGGATACGTCACGAGTCCTGCGTCCGCACTAACACTACGCATGCGCGACTCTCCTCCTTCCCTCTCTCCAACAGCTGCCCATTACTTTCCCCACTTCTCTTCCGCTATCCGCTAGCGCTCGCTCCCCCATTGCGCATGTGCGTCCCCTCGCCTCTCTCTTCTCTCCTACGCTCTTCCTCTCCGGCCTCGCAATGCCGACGCAGGGAGCGCCTGTCAACCTACGCTCACTGATAGAGTTTCCTAAAATCAACCAGAGGGAACTCTGCCGCTGCGATCGTTCAGCGATCATGGGAATGATGGGTAGTACACACATTTGCCTAGTTTTCGTACTTTCTGGCGGTGCATTGTACTTGTGGCTTCGTTTATTGCTGTGTTTCGGTTTCGTTTCGAAAGAAACAAGAAACGCTTTGGAACTTCGTGACTCGCTTAGAAAAGGTAAGCCTAGAAGAATAAGGTTGTAAAGCCCAACGGCTGAACATTTGCTGATTTTGGTTTCGTGAAAAAAAAACAGCTCTAAGTTACACGAACACACACGGAGCCAGAAGTGCGAAGATTAGACGAATCCATGTACTACCCATTATTCCCATGCTCGATCGAGCGCCGTGCGTTGCAGCTCCCATAGACACTAGCGCCAGAGTTCCCTCTAGTGTATATTTAGGAAACTCTATGCGCTCACTCTCCCTTCTCTTCTAAGCATTCCTCCACGCTGCGTCTCGCAATGCCGATACAGGCAGCATCTGCTAGTGAGTTTCTTGATTGAAAAAATTACAGCATATCCACGGAGTGAATGATGATGAGTGGCCGAAGCTCCAGAGATACATACGGAACCCGTGAATTCTTCGTGAATTTTGGCCAGTCGAACCGCATATCTAGGAAGTGAATGATAATCGAAAAGCTTTCTTCACCTGTCTGCATGCCTGCCTGTCTGCCTGTCTGTTTATCAAAACATCTAAAATGCAGCACGCGCCTCCATGCCATTTAGGGATCAATTCGAGTACTAGCGATGCGAACGTCATCTAAAGAACACTTCACGCACTAAGGATGGCTACGACAGACAACTACGGTGGACAAGCCTATGCCTTAAGGAGATTCACCCCTGAAAACGGACTGCTCATGCTGCACAACTGCGATGCTCCACATCACGTACCCCAAGGGGAGATGATGTAATTTTTAAAAGCAACGAGGGAAAAGCTCATTGTTGTTTGCGGTACCAACTACAAAGACATTTCATGTTGTCGGTACTTAGCGCACCTAAGAAATGTCCCGAAAAACAGGCTCACATTCACACAGGCATTTATTCAAGAAAAACACCCCACACAACTCCTTGTGTGTGTTGTGTTGAACGTGAGCGTGTTTTTCTAAGTTTGCCAAATTGTTCAAAAGACCTGTGGTATAAGGAGTCACCAGCTAGACTAAAGGAGAAGTTCTGATAAGTACTTTCAGCCACATTCACGGAGCTGTCGCCATGTCACGGACTGTGGCCTTCCTAGGGCTTCTTACAGAATGCAGGACTGCTATTCAAATCCACGTCAAGCTGACCTCTTAGAACCATCACCAGGCTTTAAAATGCTTCGCGTTCCACAGCGGACGTAGTCACATACATACTGTGGTGTCTATGTAAGTATTGCGAGGGAAACTCAGAATCCAGAAACTGGTAATATAACTCAATCATTGCACCGTGGTTGTACGAAGACAGGGCTGGATGCTACAACAGCGCATAACCTACAACAGTCCTGTATGAGTAATCATCCGGCGTCTTTAGTCAGCATTACTTGGTGTTATTCAATATTAGCCATCGTTTTCACAACCCTATACTCAACACAATTCAGCGCAAACGATTGTGGTAGTATGCAATGAAGATTTTTCTTGAAATTTTTTAACTTGGTGAGATGCTTTGTTAGACGGCAGTGCCTTCGAGATCAACAGATCAACCAAAATTCTTTTTACCGAGATTGCTCATCGCACCCATGCTACAGGATGCAGGTGCGAAAGAACCGCGTTTCAAACAGCACTTGCGCATGCCAGACACAGATTGCTCGTATGACTAGGAAAACAGGAATAACCGTTACATAGGCCCTCGGCTGTCATGGAGGGGATGCTGCTGAAGGGGATGTTATGGAGGGGATGCTGCTGTGGAGTGCATTCTATAGCCGTGAATCGTGTGCTGCAATCGGTAACACATGAACGCGTGTCACATAGTGTCGCCACTGACGCCTACGTATACACCAGAACGTAGCTCTGCACAAGGGACAGGATATCGCTGTCACATTCAACTTTTAAAGGCAAAGCTTAAAGTTTCGCCAATTCCTTACTATGGGCCACATCACGTGATACGTGAACGCCATCTACGAAGGTTCACTCATATGACGTGGTTTACGTGAGTGTTTTATAATATTGTTGATTTGTGGGGTTTAACGTCCTAAAACCACCATATGATTATGAGAGACGCCGTAGTGGAGGACTCCGGAAATTTTGACCACCTGGGGTTCTTTAACGTGCACCCAAATCTGAGCACACGGGCCTACGACATTTCCGCCTCCATCGGAAATGCAGCCGCCGCAGCCGGGATTTGAACCCGCGACCTGCGGGTCAGCAGCCGAGTACCTTAGCCACTAGACCACCGCGGCGGGGCTTTTATAATATTGTCTCCAAACATACTGTGCATGCGCCAAGCTTCGGGTTGATAGTAATAGGCGACGCTAATTGCACTGTTGTAACACCCGTCACATCTCCCGGATGCTTCATAAGATTCGCAGAACGAGCCGAAAAGTGTTTTCTAGCAGTAAGGTATTCGTTGTTTAAGACAATACCGCATAAATTATACGCTTTCTTTTTCTTTTGCAGTTCCTGTCCGTGATGAAAGGAGCGGAAGATTACATAAGTGAAGACGCCACGTACGTCGTAAAAAATATCTTGCAAGTTGGAGCCTTAAGAGATCTTTTGACGTCGAAGCCGTAAGTGTAGACCCTTTCCACGTGACGCCATCATCTGCACGCACGCTACTGCTGGAGACGCGCCAGCATAACCTTTCCCTAATAATCTAAATAACTTAACACTGATGTTGAAACTGTTTCACCAAGCAAAATATGTTGCATTTAAAATAACTGAATGCAGATGAGGAATACACATGCATATGTAAGCATGCGAGGCAGTTTTGCAATTTGATGAAAGGCCAGATAACATTACCAAACACAAATATTTATTTAGTTTGTTCAACTATGCATGACAAATTCAAGCAGTTAAACATGTTCATTTGTATCAGTAGCCAAAAAGGGAAGTTATATTCGCGTCATGTGCTTAAAAATAGTGAACGGTTATTTATGTAACCGGCTGACTCTAGTAAAGACTTGTTGAGCTGGGATCTTCCACAGTTAACACCCGTTTCAAGAGCTAACCACAACAGTGAAAAGAACAAGTTACACATGCCAGCGGGATGCGTGAAACATTTTCTAGAGAGTGCACTGGGCCGTAAATTCAGACGTAATGTTGCATGCATTGTATATCAGATAAGCTGGCGGCACTTGATCACCATTGTCCAAGACTGACACCGTTGCTTAGTTAACGCCCTCATCTCAGTAAAATTAAAATGTCGACCACACGTGCAGACTACATCCAAGAATATATGACGTTTCCAAGCAGAACATGGCTCATCTTACCCAACTTTTCAAAGCCACCTTTTCTATGGACTACGCCTTGCACACACACACACACACACACACACACACACACACACACACACACACACACACACACACACGAGTATCTTAGCTACTAGACCAACGCGGTGGGGCTGTGTGCGTGTGCGTGTGCGTGTGTGTGTGTGTGTGTGTGTGTGTGTGTGTGTGTGTGTGTGTGTGTGTGTGTGTGTGTGTGTGTGTGTGTGTGTGTGTGTGTGTGTGTGTGTGTGTGTGTGTTAGCTGTTTGAATTGGAGCGAAAATTCTGCGCAACCATGCTTATAAAACAGTCGGCCGTGGAAAGTTTGATCGGCTGACTGATTAGACTTACCCTTCAGTTTTTCACATACACCTGGTTTATCGTCTGGCGTAAAACAAACTACGCGATATTTTCGGGAGGCTACCTCGGCAGCCTCAGGGTGTCCTAATGGTGGCGCCTCTAAATATAATTGTATTTAAGTAATTTAAGGAATTGTTTTTATTGCGTTTCTCTGATTTCGTTCCTGTGATGAGTAGTTCAGAACGCGTAGTTTTTTCAGGCAAACACAAAGATAGCAACACATAATTCGACTGTATACGACCAAATATATAAATGTGCAAGTAGCAAACTGTTGACTGTTTAGGATTTCCCAGTGGTGTCAGTAATTTCAACCAGGGCAATGTGTTTATCGAACGTCACACTCACTGCGTGATACCGTATAAATCTGCACAGATTCATACTGCGAAACTGAATGGAAAGATTCTGGTATTTGAAGACATGATTCGAAAATATTTGTACTCTTAAGACCCTCTTGATTTCTTTTAAAGGCATGAGAAGTCTATTGTCAGATTGCCGGTGCGTGAAACACTTTTTACTCACTTAAACGCCAGGCGCGAAAATGCCACACACTAGTTTTATGAGAGACGCGCTTACTTGCCCTAATGAAGTGTTTTAAAATATTTTTTTAATTGTGGCTGGGTGGTGCGAGAAATTATTGGAGTGCCCTGTCAGCACTACCTATCGTCACTATAATAGGAATATCTGACAGCATTAGGTAGTCGATGACAGCATTAGGTAGTCGCCTAACTTCTCCGGCGTATTGACATTGAACAAAGAACATAAAATCAACACTTCACCCAAGCTACCCGGGGCATCTACACCATAAGCAGATCTAAAGAATAATTATAAAATTGAAATGATCCTTTGTTGTTTTCTTGATGGTGACATATTTTGCCCCATTACATTTCTTTTGCTCTCTTCTCATGTGGCCTTTCGGTATGGCTAGGCGTGAGGTGCTAGCGTACATGGCGTTCCACACGACCGTCTACCTGGCCCCCTTCCTACAAGGCAAGGAGGATCTCTGGGGCTTCGCTATGTTCATGCTGACGAAGACGCAACGGCCGCAACCAGTGCCCAAGTGGCGGCTCTGTCTGCGACTCGTGGACAGGCTCCTACCCGGTCCCCTTCTGGTTGCTATAGAGCTGGTAGATGCCAGCACGCCATTCTTCGCTGACATCATGGCACGTATCACAGATCACCTCGTGTTTCTGCAACTGCTGTCTCAGACTAAGGAAAAGTAGGGAAATTTATCGGTACATTCGACCGACTTATGGTATACTCGGCTGCCTGCTATCGCACTTCAACTCGACGGAGACATTGTGGAGCCCACTGTTGAGCGGATCAAGGGAAAGCGTGTTAAAGCCGAACTCGCCAGAGCAATTGAAGACTGTTAAAGGATACACGTTCCAGTGTCTTCTCTTGCAAACAAACAAGTTGCATAGGAACCGAGAAACCCACGCAGGTATCACCGCTGGAGCGTCATGTCAGCAACTTAAGCTGTGGCAACCCTATCATATTTCTGTCGGAGCCTTGTTGTCGAAACTCAGAAGGTCTTAGAACGCTCTGAACTAGCGAAAGATGGCTTGATGTAACCAATTAATGTTCATCATTGACGTAGTGCCGTGAAGAGAGGTGCCTCCCTTCCCCGAATTTTTTACTTTAATTTCGCTAATCAACGAGTTCAATAGCATTCATACATTTTCCTCAACAACCATAAAATGACGCATATTATGCAAAATTATATTAACCAAACATATTTTTTTAAAAAGGAGGAAAATATTCACTCTGTCCGCAACTCATTTTCATTGAGCAACATTAAAGTAGCTGGTGATCTCATGCTTGACCTTCTTCTTGTCACCATCTAGAAGTAAATGCTTCTGAAGAGTGAGAAACAAGAGAGCGTGCCGAAAAATACGCGCAGAGCTTTTCATAATAGTCGTGATCCTCTTTCGTTGTCGCGTTACGAAATTTCGGAAGAAACTGCGACCGTATTTACCGCATCAAAATGTGCCCTTCGAACTTGAACTTTACCTTTGTTTTGTATCTATTGATGATACCGATAACAGGAACGCAGAAAAAAAGTCACGTAATGACTTAACGAGCTCTGTGTATTTTTTTTTTGTTTCTTATAAGGACGTTAGCCGGAAATAAAGACAACGTATCGGCCAAGGAACGAATTATGCAGAATCACATGAACGAGGTTACGCTATTTTCTCACTGACTTACAAATGCCCGCGTGATCGTACATGAAGAGTGGCTGAATTTCCGCACACCTCTTTTCAAGAAAAATTTCTGGTTACGGCCTTGGTGTTGGAGAGCTGGATTGTGACCATGCTGTATACGACGAGCATCTTCAAAGCGCTCTGGAGCGCTCGACAACGAGCAGACGAATTTGCCACAAGACACAATATTTCTTAGCTTCATTGCAATGTGATAAATGACAACAGATAGCAATTTTTCTCTGCTATTTGGTCTTTCCTGTTTTTTTTTTCTGTCTCTCATTTGTCCACTCAACCCGTGCAGGCCGAGGTGATGATCGAAGAAGTGCGATCTTCTTTTATAGAAGAGGTCATGGCAATCGAACGCCTCGAAAGTTGGACCAAGCATATGCTGACAGTCAAGGTGAGTAGAGATCACTACACGCGAAGGTCAAAAGCAAGTTCCACTCGCGGTTCATTGCCATATATACTATGCCGGTAGTTTATTTTTCTTCATTGAATAAAATATCTCGCTACAAACTATAAGATGACGTTCGACTCCGTGCTATTCTACACTGCTGCAGTGCAGTTAGTTTTAAAACTGCACAAACAGAAATGTAAACTAAGTGCAGCCAAGTCCCAATAAATCTTTCAAAGAAAAAAATAAATAAATGTGAAGCGAGAAATAAACTCCTGTCTTTTTCTTCTTCAGTTTATGACTTGATTTTGCAAAACAATCTAATGACGTCATTTCAGCATCTCAAGCTTCGAAATATCTCAACCTAATATACTACGTTTCTTTTATCATAAATTTTAAGCTGTTGTTTTTGGAGGTTCTAAAAGTGGGCACCTTCCGGTAGACCTTCACCTCGACACCACGCACCATATTTAGTTTGTTATATATTTAGTCATAACTGTAGCTCCACTACAACAGAAGGGGGTTATAGAATGCATACATATCAAAGAATGTGAGACACTTATGAGACAACAAATGACACAATAATAAAATAACATACATGTATTAGTGAAACACAGCATGAAACAAGTTATCCTCTACGAAAATTTCTCCAATTGCGGCGGCCTAGTCCGGGTCACATAAAATCCCTCCATCTTAAAATTCCACTTACATACGTAGAATGTCGTAATGGCAATGCTGCCCGGTTATCACGCCTAGAATTATTTTCATGGGGGCAGCTGAACGCCTGTGAAAATTCGTTCTTACGTATTCCTGCTCTTCATAGCAGAGCCGAAAAATATTAGGTTCAGGAACCACACGGGCGGTATGTCACGCCTGTCTGTCCACTACCTCGTCTTACGTTGCTTCACTCATCGTGTAGGTAAAATTAGCTTACGTAAAACCACGAACACATACAGAGGAAATGGGCCTGGGCTCGTTCTGTGTCTTTAATTACTATACTGTGTGTTTCTCCGTCGTTCTTGCCCTGGTTTTCTCAGTATGCCTCGTTTGCCGCTTGCCCAACTGTAACCGTTACTATAAAGCAATCTTTGTTGCTATTGGCGAAACCTTCTCCGAGAAAGAGAGAGAAAGAAACAACCTTATTTAACCCATCTGAAGAGAAAGGGACTGCGAGAAGGTGAAGGATTCAACTCACGGTAAGTCACCTATACCAACTCAGCCCACCTAAGGATAGGTAAGAGTAAACAGTCTAATCAAGTGTGAGCGTCTAAGCTTGCCTTCTAGATCACATCAAGGCAATGGACATCTACTGCACATCGTCCCAGTGCTGAAAAATTGTTTTTACCGTCGTGCTCATTCATGTAGCGTTCCTGCACAAAAGCAATTAGGTGTCAATAAGGTGTTTCTATGATGGAATGCTGTTGATCACTGCAGCATGACGACTGTTCATTAAAAATCTACTAAAGGCCACATAGTAAAATTCAAGCGTCAATTTTCATTTTCTCGCACCTGCAGGCCCAGAGTAGTAGAATGCACACGTTCTTCATGGCGCAGTACGCAATCAACGTGTTTGTTAATAACGCGATGACACAGGTGAGCAGTATATTCAAGTAGTGTCATATCCTTTCGACATGAGCTTTGTAAAGCAAAAGTAAAGGGTATTCTCTTCCCATCTATCATCTATTATGAGAGTTTTGTAGTTGTTGTCATTAGCCTTCCTCGATTTACAGTCGGCAGAAAACTTGTGCTGATCATAAATACATTACGCTCTGTAGCTTTGTCTTTGTACATAGCACAGCAGTCAGAAGGATATATGGTGCATGTGCCACGCTATGAATTATTGCATGAAATATCGCTCTCCCTCACACGCTTGACTTCTCTTGGAATCCAGTCTATTGCTTTAATCACGAGCGGTAATCCTGCCTTCTCGCTCGCATTGCTGGGGCTAAAGCGACCAATGAGAGCGCACCGAAAGCGATTTCATAGGGTTATCTCGAAAACAGATCTTCAGAAAATATGACTCAAGTTTTCCTGCAGCCGCCATGAACTCTGGTCACGTGAACGGTCGGTTATTGCCGCGTAATATAAACGGAAAGGGTGGTAGCGCCGACTTGTTGTTGTTGTTGTCGTTGTCGTTGTCGTTGTTGTTGTTGTTGTTGTTGTTGTTGTTGTTGTTGTTGTTGTTGTTGTTGTTGTTGTTGTTGTTGTTGTTGTTGTTGTTGTTGTTGTTGTTGTTGTTGTTGTTGTTGTTGTTGTTGTTGTTGTTCTTTAGGTGGAGTCCGCTTATACAAAAAAGTGTGCACCGGTCTGCTTAACTGCAAGCAACTTAATAAACGCGTTCCCTCTTTCAAACATATCACTTTCAGTGCACAACGATGATGATCGTGATTGCAAAGACGGTCCTCTTCTCAAAGTTAGCTTCAATAATCATTAACGCTAGGATTAATGTTCCCGCATTTAGCTGCCCTGACATAAAAATGCGTCATGGGACTTCCAGATTCAAGAAGAGATACCGTGGAAGAAGGAGAGTCCCTTCGAATACTTCCTCAATGTCAGTGCCTTCATGGTGAAGGACTGGGCAAGTCCAATACGCCATCCTCTCATAGAGCAAAGGTGAGAGACCGCAATAGAGAGAACGTCCTGAATACGGCACTTGTTGATGGCTTATTTTGGTGGCATACTTGCAGGCATCGTTTTTCTCATTCGCGAAGATTTAACCCCTTTCTCTGTGCGACAACTTCGTCATTGTAGCTAATGATGGAATAAATCTGAACAAAACAATAAGACATGGTCTCAACTTCCAAGAGTTTAGTGATTTCACGCGACTAGATGTTTACGCTGGTATACGTTCATCGTATACCAACGTAAACACCTGCACAAATACAAAAAGAAGTCGCAGACAAAAGCACGATACCGATAAACTTCTGCTTTATTGCGTACGCAAGCCTGATACACTTATTACTGTGGACACTTTCACAGGTAACAAATGTGCTGTCATCCTCAGAGTTTCAACAAAAAGGAATAATTTAAGCAGGACGTAAAAGCGCTGATGTAATCAGGCTTTTAGGACATGTTTAACGCGCACTTTTCCTTTGAAGTGCTCCCTATTAAGTCACTGTTAACGCGATAGCGTTACAGAGCTCACTTCACAGAAACTCCGGCGTTGGCATCGGAGTTGAAGCCAGCGTCGGCGTCGTTAGTTGTGAGCGAAAAATCTCGTCCATGACCAAAAAATTTATAAAGATTCAAATGAAAGAAATATTAAAAAAATCACAGCATATTCAGGGAGTTCATGTTGATGAGTGGGGCGATGTGGCCGTTCGTATCTCGTCTGTGTCTGTGGATATGCTGGGCTGGCTACGCTGCCAGATGTACGTGGGATAGCCCTAAACAATCACCAGCTTCACCCTTCGAAAAATTGTGTTCAAGTGAGGACAGAAACAGTGTAGTTTATTCTACCAAGCGAGTGTTCTACAAAACATCCGCGCGTCTGCTTGTGAATGCAATGAAAATAACTTCCTTTGCTTCGAGATGCCGGCAAAGTAACTTTCATACTTTACAAACACACGCGTCCTGTATACATGCTTCACAATTCAACATCGAATAATGCAGTAGTAATGTGAGGTATCAGCTTACATTACCATGAAGCGTCAGAACATGTGGTTATCATAATGACCTCGTGGTCTAAAACTGGTCACCTACTACACAAAGCACACACGTCACTGCACCTTTTCCCGCGACCAGCCACTTAGCGGGTGCATGGCAAGTGGGAATGTTTTCGTCCACTTAGTGTTTGAAGTACGCACTATGGATAGAATACTGCTTTTGCGTTCAACTCCTAAAATCAAAGATTAAGCATCCCCATTTTTTTTACCTCGTTAGCTACGTGTAGAGACAATGTGCAGATGAAAATCGTCTTGTCTGTTTTATTGTCGGCGTCATTGCTGTTACTTATCATTATGATGATGATGATGATTTTGTTTGTGTTGTTGACATCGATGATTTTGTTTTATTGTGCCAGTCACTGATGGCATCGATGATTTAGTTTTATTGTTGCTCTTCGTGATAAAATTCATGATTCTGTTTCATTGTTGCTCTTGCTCCTCCTAGTTTTGTTGTTGCTGCTGTTACCGTCTACATATCAGTGAAAGTGAGCTTGGAGCACTCAGTACAAAACCTGAACCCTTGAATGTGCACCAAAAGACACACTGAAATGTTTTTCATTATAATTTCAGGCGAGGGCTCTCGCTTTTTGATTCCGATTGCCAATTCAACCCCCACAGGAATGTTGAAGGTAAGATCACTAATCTTTTCTAACGCTCCTCCACACACACGAAAATGTATCACATGAACATCGATCTATCATGACGCAGAACTGATGTCTTCATTAGCATGTTGCCATTGACACAAGGTGCTAAAGGATTACTAAAGAATGTATGCAGCTTACCTGAATAAAACGTAATTATTGACACTAGGCAAGAAAGTTAGAAACGCACGGGTTATTTAGTGAAGTCATGAAACTTCGTTCATTGTGAAGTACGAAATAGCGGCTCTAGTTCATGATGGCTTGATGCCTGGAAACGCTCAGCTCTGACGAGAAAAGAAATGCTCGCATGAACTTGTTGGGCGGAGGCGTTCATCCTGGACTTGCCTTGTTTCCCTACAGCACGAACAACAGGTGTACGTATCAGCAAGCACTACTGATAATGGTGGTGATAGTAGTAACCTGTCGACGTAGCGGTGAGCCATGACTACCCGCTAGAAAAGCTGCGCGAGCCACCTGCGTACTTTGTATAAAGCCTGCTAGCCGCGTGTTCCAGACACCCGCTTTACGCGGCGCATGGGTTTATTAAATGCGAAGCATTTCTCAGCGAACTTCCGTGACTTTGAGCGTGTCTGTCTATCTATCTATCTATCTATCTATCTATCTATCTATCTATCTATCTATCTATCTATCTATCTATCCGCATATGACCTTTAGGTCTCCTGGCTGTTTTAATAATCGGATCTATACCCAAATTGGTATGGCATAACATACCTGCATGACGAGCATAACTGACTAGACATAACATGAAAATCGTGACGTGTATGGACGTGTATGCCATTGATGTCATTATTTACCTTTCATGGTCTTCGATGCTTTTGCGGTAGTTTCGTTCACATGACATGTTGCAAAACTGGTATGGCATGACATTACTCCTTGTCAAACACAAGTGACAAGCCCTAACATGGAAATCATGACGTGCATGTCATATAAGTCATGACTACACGCCACACTCATGGTGCGCTCGCGGTCGTTTCGCTGGCTTCGCATATGCCAAATTTGGTATTACGGGACGTAAACGCATGACGAAGGTACATGACTCTTGCAAACATGATTATCATGATATGGGTGTCATGTGAAACATTACTATATGTATGCTCATAGCGTGCTCGCAGCCATTTTGCTAGCTCCACATATACCGAATTCGGTATTACATGACGTGAATGGATGACGAAGGTAAATGACACGTCCAAAGAAGATTATTTTGATATGCGTGTCATGCAAAACATGACTACATGCTACGCTCATAGCGTGCTCAAGGCCGTTTTGCTAGCTCCCCCATATACCAAATTTGGTATCACGTGAGGTGAATAGACGACGAAGGAAAATGGCACGTCCAAACATAATAATCATGACATGGAAGTCACGTACGGCCTAATTTACGTCCGCCTCGTAACGTCGTGCTAATTTTAAAGTGACATACCGACCTTCCTCATTCGTGATTCGATTATCATTGATTCCCACTGTACGTGGGATCTGCTTTTTTTTTTCAACAGGCTGCATAAGAACCCCCACCAAGGAAGAGTTGGGGTTTTTATGCAGCCTCTTCAAACGCTATGGTTTTTCACAAGGTCGATTTCTGGTAAAACGTCAAAGTGCAAATCATGATTTCTGCAATGACCAGGCAAACCTCCATGTTTTAACCACTGTACAGTCCTGTCAAGTTTCAAATAAACTTTCAGTTAGAGCTGATAGAGCTGCTGCGATATTTTTTCTTGCTTTCCTCTTTATAGCGCTGTTAACTCTAGCGCTGCCTTTTCAGAGCTGACCGACTCCCGTTTTTTTTTTTCCGTTTTACCCTGTCATGTGTAACATGCATTTGCTACTGCAGTATCTTGCCTCACTCTTTTGCATAGTTGATTAAACATAAGAATGCGATTCTTCAGTAATTGAACATATCCATGTACCTGATTTCTTTGTCACTTTTAATATTTTCATGTCACAATCGGGCAGTGGTTCCGCTAGCCATGTTCAACCTCTCCATGCCAACATCAGCGAGAGAGAGGTAAGCTTGTGCCAATGGCACTTCTTCTATGAAGAAAAACTCACAGGGGCCTTTACTCATTCTTCTAAGACATTTGAAAGGCGAAAGCCCACCGACGTGGTTGTTTTAGCGCGCATTTTATATCGAGCTGCAAGCTTCCCCACATAACGTTCACTCATTAAACTTAGTTAGTTAACACAGTTCTTGTTTTATTTGCTTCGATTATAATCATAGATATTGTCACGGCACAAAAACAGCAGCAGTCTAATGCAGGACAGCTCACTCCCTTGCTGGGCGTGCACTTGGTTGTTCTTTTCGTGCTGCATATTTGATGTGACAATATATGCGCCATCATGTTTTCCTCATTTAGTGCGGTTTTAATTGCTTTGGCGTGACACGATAATTTTTGCTGCACTTCAGTTTCTCCGCCTTGTCATGTCCATGCCACACATAAAAATAATTAATTACGGTTGAATTTTCCAGCCCACCCCATAATTAGCTGATTCTTGAAACCAAAGAGAAAAAAAACATTTGTAGCACTTTCTCACATTTTTCGGAAGATTATTCTTAGGTCTTGCCGACCGCGCTAAAAGAAACCCCTAGCGCGCCTTTTATACACAGCAGGCTATCGCCTTCGTCACGTTGCGCGGTTTTTGGCATCGGCGTCAAACTGTCAAAAGAATACCACGCGCTCACTTTTCCTGAAACTGACCTTTCTTGTGAGCTTCTTTTGTAAATATTTTTGAGGCTTTATCTATGGTCGTTTGCGCAATGACTGTTTGCCTTCTCGCTTACGGTGACATCTATTCGTGCCATACGCTCGTAAACGCAATGTGTCTTATTCGTATTTCGTGGACGATTACGGAGAGAGTCATATGCCCTTACGGCAGTATTTATGACACGCGGGCTTCCCATTCTTTATAAATCAACGCCTAAGTAGAATCAAGATGGAAATAGGACCTAATTACATGGGGTACCTGTCGCCTTCTACTTATGATCGTCTTCAGAGTTACCTGCGTGCAGAGCTAGTACTTAAGATTGAAGGTTACTTGTTACCTTCTATATAGATGGCTTGGAACAGAAGCTTTGTAAAGTTTTTCAACGACTATGGTCAGCATTGTCAATATACATCATCCCTTATGGTAATGTCTATGCAGCTATGAGTTCATTTCGCTGGATTTTGGTGCCACTGTTATCTTCACTTCGCCAGTTACACAAACTATGAAATCATCACATTGATCATTAAAACAGCAACGTAACTATTCATATGTTGTTTACTTGGGTATAGCACTATATGCAGAGGTTAATGCAGTCTCCATTAATGACAGAATGAATGGCGAGTGGACGTAGAATCAAGGCACCCATCACACTCAACATGCGTCCCCAACGAGCGATCACGTTAGAAAAATGGTCATGATGTCGATGATAACGTACTGGCAACGTCAAAGTGCCAAAACATGTTAGCTGAACGCGCTATAGCCTTTATTAGGTATTTGTTACTCATCGCGCGTAAGAGCGCGACAGAAATTATGGTGGGCAGATGATATTGATAAGTTTGCAGGTTTAAGGTGGATGCAAAAAGCATATGACCGGGTTGATTGGCGGGACATGTGATAGGTGTTTGCCCTGCAATGGGCGTAGTCAGGGTGATGATGATCATAATAATGTTGCCTCAGAACAGAAGCAGAACCCACCATACTCTCTATATTTATTACTGATCTATAAAAAAACAGTGTATTTGTTCAAGAACACCCCCCCCCCTCCTCCTCCTTCCCGTGCCTCATTTCAAATTAGCATGGGAACTAAACACGTGGACAAAGTTTTCTCAATATTTTCTACCATACCGAAGAATTTTTTTCCCGAAAATCTCCTCCTGAAACTTGTTAATTTTGTATATAATGCATAAGGTCTCTCATTGACGTATGTCATGAGCCTGATAACAGAGTAGTTAATATGGGTCCGCGCAGAAAGCCAATTATATTCGACGATCGTCTCCTTCTCTTACAAAAAAGCAATCTTTGTCAAAAGCACGCTGCAGTGAGGAGAACGGCAACAAACTGATATTTTATACCATGTAAGGCTAGCAGATAACTCTCTTATAATGAAACTTAGCTTTCTTTTGGACACATTTGTCAACGAAATGTCGGCTTATGATATTTGTCCGCACGCTAAAGAACCCCAGGTGGTCGAAATTTCCGGAGCCCTCCACTACGGCGTCTGTCATAATCATATGGTGCTTTTGGGACGTTAAACCCCACATATGAATCATCAATCATGTCGGCTTATGAAAACATGGTCACCGGAGCAAGTGATTCGACCTTTATGCTCTTTTTCACTTCATCGCAAACCGAGGGGAGAAAGGAGAACGTAGGAAGGTATGATCCATCTGCTGATTGCTGTAACAATAGAGCTCGCGCGATCGAGCCCAATCAAGCAAAGTTCGGGGTATGCCGAGGCCACGCAGTCACCGCTTCAACCTGCGAGCCCTTCGCGCGATGAAAGAGGGCTAGGCGTGATTCCATTCTGTTTTGGCTGCCCTTGCTACTTTCGCTCAGACTTAGAGCATATGACGCTTCCGAAATAGTATCCGAAACCTCCCCATGGCGAAGGCAGCGATGACAAGACAAGCGCTGGGAAGATCTACACATTTGCTCTCACAATACAGTGGACCTGGGCGATCACGTTTCACGTCTGGTATCTTTTCCCACCTTCGTGTGATTTCTTCCATTGTCATCGTTCCACGGGGACACTGTTTTTCATGCTTATTTTATGAGACCTACGAGGGCTGGTATTGCAATATTTTTTATTGCGACATATACAACTATTTTTGCTACTATTTTGCAGGATGTTTCATATACCCAGAATCGGCACTCGGATTTCCACCTGTCTCTTCAGGGCGACATTTTCAGGTGAGAGCTTCATTGTATTGCTGACTATCAATGGGCGTGTTGAGTTTCTCTTTTTGTTTTTCTGAGAGGGGGGGATGAATACTTATCGGCACGTGCTTCCGTAGGGAGGGAGATGAAGAGAGGAAAGTACTCGTCAAAGCCTCGCATCCTGGGCCGGCGTAAGAGGCGACACTCGCGTGGACTCTCACATGCTGTGCCTTTCTCTTCAAACTGGGACTTTTAAACTCATCCAAATTGTCAAACAGCCACGTTTAGTAGTCGCACGCATTCAATCGAGCTTGTCTCGCCGGACTCGTTCAAACTCGTGCATCTGTTTGAGACCTAATGAGTAGTGGGACTTAGCGAGTCCACTTACGAGCGAGTTTCTACTCAACATCTGTAGTGCGCGTATGCCATATCCCCTTGAGGCCTAGCGTCCACAGGTGTGAACGCCACTTGTTCTTGCCATTGCCCTCGGCCTGGCGGGAAATAAAGGGCAAGAAACGTTGTGCATACGATCAATTGAATCTTCTGCATAGTCAACGCGTCTTGACTTAACCCCAAGGGGCTGCATATAAGTGCAGTTAATCACTTTTTTTGAAAGGCCCTGCGATGTTTGGCGGATAACTCGATGTTGCGCGTTCCAGAACCAATTCATAAGTATTATTTTTCTTTGCTCTAAAATAACAGCCATAAACGAACGGGGCATGCATTGTGGGCCTAAGAACAACTTCTTTTCTTGTAAATATTGAACATGTTTGGCAGCAGAATAATTAAATATTCAGATATATGCTAATGAAAGTTATCAAAGATTGCCCAAATAACGTGTTTCTTAGTTTTTCTTTTATTTATTTATTTAATACATACTGCGGACCACACTTCGGTCCAAGCAGGAGGGCATGGCGGAATACGAAAAGAAATACAATACACGCAA
Source organism: Rhipicephalus microplus (assembly GCF_043290135.1). NCBI lineage: Eukaryota > Metazoa > Arthropoda > Arachnida > Ixodida > Ixodidae > Rhipicephalus > Rhipicephalus microplus. The sequence goes on from NW_027464591.1 coordinate 3,258,416, forward strand.
AACAAAAACAAAACAGTGCACAGTTACTCAGTATCGCAAGTACTAGATTCGATTGTCTGGTTCCAGTCTGAAATGGTGCGTGGAAAAAATGAAAATTTGAACGTGTCCGTTCTCGCGAAGTACGGAGTTAGTGCATTTGGTTGGTGATGTCTTGTCGGTCTTGTGTTTAATGGAGAAAGAAAAAGGGTTGGATCAAGGGAAAGTTTGCGATTATATAAAAGAGACGGAAAATCAAGGCGGGACTTCTTTCTATGATCCTGAAGGGAAGGAATATTATTAGCTAGCATTAGGTCTGTGGGGGAGTCCGTTCGCAAAAACCTAGAATAAACAAACCGAATGGCCTTCCGCTGAATCCTTTCAAGTTTTTTAACGTTTTGTTTAGTATGGGGGTCCCACACGATACTCGCATACTCCAGCTTCGGCCTAACGAAAGTGAAATAACTAAGAAGCTTTACGTTTGGAGGGGAATTTCTGAGCTTATATCTTAGGAAGCATAATTTCTGAAAGGCAGACGAGCAAATATTATCTATGTGCATGTTCCATGATAAGTTGTTTGTTAGCGTAACGCCGAGGTACTTATAACTGTCAACCTGTGTGAGAGAAGACGATCCTAATTTATACACGTGTTCACTAACGTTTTTCTTTCTCGTTACACAGAGATAAACACTTTTTTCCAAATTGAATTCCATTCCCCATTCTACACACCACTCCCGCACGTTTTCAATGTTTTTCTCGAGTTCGTTCTGATCATTAGTACATGTGACTTCCCGAAACAAAACACAGTCGTCAGCGAACAATCGAATTTGAACAGTAGGGTCATCAACAGTTACTAAATCGTTAATATACAACAAAAAAAGCAATGGTCCCAAAACACTACCTTGTGGAACCCCAGAGGTGACAGGAAGACACAGAGATTCTACTTCGTTAATTTTTACAAGCTGTTGGCGGTTGGATAGGTAGGCTGCAATCCAGGAAACAAAAATATCCGGAATGTGAATGTTTTTAAGTTTTGCTATTAGTTTGTCGTGTGGTACCTTGTCGAAAGCTTTTTTGAAATCTAAAAATAAAGCATCAATTTGGCCGTTATTGTCAAGACACGCTGCGAACGAATGAATTATTGTCACCAATTGGGTTGCCGTGGAATAACCTTTTCTAAAACCATGTTGAAAATTTGTTAGTACGGCATTTTCGTCTAGAAATTCAAAAATCTGTTTGGAAATAATATGTTCAATGATCTTGCAGCATTGAGACGTTAAAGGTATCGGACGGTAATTTTGAAAGCTGTACCGGTCACCTTTTTTAAAAACGGGAACAATCAGAGCCATCCTCCAGTCACTCGGCAGCTTCCCAGTGGACAAAGAAGTACGAAATATTACTACAAGAAACTTAGCAAGTATTTCGGCATATCTGCGTAAAAAGGCGTTTGGAATCTGGTCTGCACCACATGAAGACTTGGTTTTCAAATTTAACAGCATAGATAGTACACCAGAGTAAGATACAAAGTCAGCGTCATAAATGCCAGGATCTGATATTAACAGTGGATACGTTTGCGCAGGAGAAAACACACTGTGAAAATAATGATTAAAATATTTAGCAATAATTGCAGGGTCAGAAACGAGGTCCCCACCGATTTTCATTTCCCTTACAGGCTGCCTTTTATCAGTAATGTAATGCCAAAACTTATCAGGATCATTTTTTATGAAGTTTGGTAGGAGGGTTTGAAAGTAGTGGTCCTTTGAGCAGCGCACTGCGTTTTGCAAAAAATTTTTAATCTCAGTGATAACGTCAGACTGTGCCTTCTTTTTTTAATCTTTTAAGTTTTCGTTTCAAGTGAACAATTTTGCGTGTTATCCAGGGTGTACACTTGTGAATTTTTTTGCGCTTGCTCGGTATAAAGTTGTCAATGCAGTAATGGCACATGTATTTGAACCGGCCCCATAGGTTGCAAACGTCATCACCATCAAAATTAGCAAGACATATTTCTAGATGGTCAAGTACAGATTTGTCATTAGCTCGTGAGTAATCTTTGAAGCGCCGTGTTATCGACCTATCTTGGAAGCTTAACTGGAAAAGGGGTAAAGTAACGCATACTAAGTGGTGGTCAGATATCCCGGGTTCTATTGTAACAGAGTATCGGTCAAAATTACGGGGAATAAACACAAGATCCAGAAGGGAACTACAAGGGCCCTGTACACGAGTTGGTTCGTTTACTACTTGTATTAGGTTATGTGTAAGCATGATATCAAACACTATGTTTGTGTGTTTCAAAAATTCTGAACCAGCCATCAATCGTTTCCAATCAATCCCTGGAAGGTTAAAGTCCCCAATCAGAAAAACTTTGCTGTTCACATATTTCGACATGTGCTCTCGAAGTCTAGTTAGATATTCTGATGGAGAATCAGGAGGCCTGTAAAGCGCGTAAAGAATGAAAGAGTACCCCCAGCACAAAACCTTCATGCACAGGCATTCAAGTTCGTCGATATCAGGCAACAAAACGACCCGTATGATGTTCTTCAAAAGAACAGCCACGCCCCCGCCTCTGGAAGCCCTGTCTTTACGTAAGATCTGATAGGATGCGGGAAAGACGCTGTCATCTGATATGTCGCTTCGAAGCCAAGTTTCAGTCACTACGACAATGTGCGGGTCATTTTGAAGCAAGATAATTTCAAGCTGGTCAGTTTTATTTATTAGACTACGAGCATTCAGGTTCAGCAGGCGCAGTTGCTTTTCTTTGGTTGGGTTCGCATTACTGTTAGGGGTGTTCCTGGTTTTTCGGTTGATTGGCCTTTTGGAAGTATTTTTGATCATGATGCGTTGTTTAATGCCGGAGCCTGTTGCCTCGTCTGTGGACGATTTGGCTTTCGTTTGTCGTTTTTTCGTAGGAGTAGGCGTTCATCTTTTTCGGTATCCAAAGTGTAAACGTTGCTATTGATGAATAGTTTGTCGAAAACTAGCGACACTTTCTCTTTTTTGTCGTGGTTTGGTTTTGAACTTGCCCACAGTTTACGTCTGACATCTCGCACTTTGCGGGAGAATCTACACCAATGGATAAATCTGAACCTTTTAGCTTAGATCCTTGCTTAAGAATTGAGATCTTGTCGTGTGCGTCTTGCAGCTTAAAAATAACTGGTCTAATCTTGTTTGGTGCAGGCCTACCTATTCGATGGATGCGCTCAATCCTAATTGGTTCAAGCTCCAACAAGTCTTGAATTACTTCTTTGTTGACAACGTGTTCAAGTGTGTCACTGGTCTCGTTGTCCCTTTCCGGTAAGCCGTACACTATGAGGTTTGATCTTCTACTATGGTTTTCGAGCTGATCAACCTGCTTTTCTAGTTGATGAATTACGGTGCTCATAGAAGCTATTTGAGTTTGGCAAGCAGCAATTTTGTTCTCTAAAATAGTCAAGGCGTCCAATTTTTTTCTATATCGGTTAGTCGCTTTCCTTTTATGTCCTTTATGTCAGTAGCTATGCTCTCTAGTTGTTTAGCAATTTCAGCCAAATCAGAACCAGTATTGGTCTCAATGTCTCCGCCCAGAAGGAGCAGTTGTCGCAACAAGCTAGAAACATCATAAAACACACCAGAAGACCATGGGCACGGCAGCACAAGTAAGAACGGGTCGCCTGAGCGAAAGCATTTTCCGTAACGCCTGCTCACCTGTAGAAGGAAGACAAACGGATTTTGAGACCACCGCATACTGGCTGTGCCGCCGTGCCCAGTGGCCTAGGAGTGAACAGGACGCTCATATATAGCCGGAATCTGCAACGGCGCCACCTGGACGGCTTCTGATATCAGAGATGCCCACGTGGCTGATATTTCTAGAGGCAGGTGGTCCGGGTGTGCAGTTGATGACCGGCAAGGAAAGATGAGGCTGGTCGCAGGGTGCGGCGCATGCGCATCTCCCACTCGCAGATCGAAAGGTTCGGCAAAAAGGGGGCCCAGCAATCCAAGGAACTGTAGAAGGAAGACAAACGGATTTTGAGACCACCGCATACTGGCTGTGCCGCCGTGCCCAGTGGCCGAGGAGTGAACAGGACGCTCATATATAGCCGGAATCTGCAACGGCGCCACCTGGACGGCTTCTGGTATCAGTGATGCCCACGTGGCTGATATCTGTAGAGGCAGGTGGTCCGGGTGTGCAGTTGATGACCGGCAAGGAAAGATGAGCCTGGTCGCAGGGTGCGGCGCATGCGCATCTCCCACTCTCAGATCGAAAGGTTCGGCAAAAAGGGGGTCCAGCAATCCAAGGAACTGTAGAAGGAAGACAAACGGATTTTGAGACCACCGCATACTGGCTGTGCCGCCGTGCCCAGACTTTTAATATTGCTACGTAGCTGACGTATCAGTAGTGAAAAGACGACAACGAGGAAGTGGTCTGTCGGTTGCGCGTGCTGCTTCCATCTTAGTCGACGCCATACGCATCATTTTGAATATAGATTTTAAATAGACACACCTCGTGTCATTTTTACGTAACATCTTTGTGGTGGAGGTGCGGGGTACTTCCCCGTCTTCATCACGCAGCTCCGCAACGGCCGCATCATCATAGGTCCAACCATGTCACAGGTTGAACAACCATCGTCTTCGCCACCTGCCCCTACCGTGACTTCTACATACGTCGTTCTACCTCCTGCTCTTGATCCCGGTGTATTTTTCGGTCAGGATGGCGTTGACGTCGACAAATGGATCAACCGGTACGAACGGGTCAGCGCAAGCTATAGGTGGGACCCGACCCTCATGCTTGCCAATGTGCTTTTTTACCTCGATGGCCCACCGCGCGTGTGGTTCGAGACGCACGAAGCGGAGATTACGAGCTGGGACTCCTTTAAAGAAAAGATCCGCGACCTTTTTGGCGACACCATTGGGCGGCAGATCGCAGCGCGGAATCAACTGGCGGCCCGTGCACAGACGTCGACGGAGTCGTTCGTCGCGTACATTCACGACGTCATCGCCCTATGCCGCCAGATTGACGAGCACATGAGTGAGTCGGAGAAAGTGGCCCATGTGCTGAAAGGCATAGCAGACGACGCATTTAATCTACTAGTTTACAACAACGTTGCCACCGTCGACGCCATCATTAAAGAGTGCCGGCGGTTCGAAGAAGCCAAGAGCCGCCGTATTACTCAGCGATTCACCTGGCTGCCCAACACGGCCGCGACCTCATCGTGTGAAGCCACCCGCCAGTCCCACACGTATGACAACGTCACACGTATTGTTCGTCAGGAAATCGAAGCCGCCTGTCCGGCTCCTCTTCAGCCACCCGTTTTCGCAACGCTCGCCTCTGACCAACAACAGCCGTCAGTGGCGTTAATACAAGCTGTGGTGAGGCAGGAGTTTGCGAACCTCGGACTTCCATCAGCATGTCCCCTGACTCGCTCTGAAGTCCCGTCCTACTCCAGAGGACACGCTCGCCGTTCACCTCCAACAATTCCCTCCCGTAACCCTTCGGAATGGCGAACACCCGACGATCGGCCTATTTGTTTTTCCTGCCACCAGCCTGGGCACGTTTCTCGCTATTGCCGCCGCCATTGGTCAAACCAACCACGTCAGACTTTCTCTACCTTGGCGCTCATGCATCCGATGAGCCCTCGACGTTCAGACGCCACACCCTTCAATTTCTATTCGTCGTCATCTTACGAGCCTTCCACTGACGCCCCTTTGCCCGGTCGCCTCTACCCTGACGCCCCTTCGTCCGGTCGCCGCAGCTCTCACTCCCCGTCGCCGCTACGTCACCAATCCCGCTCTCCGCCACCTCGGCGCTTTTCCTCGCCGAGCTTCTCTGGACGACCGCAGCAGGAAAACTAGATATTGCAGCTTATATAGGTGAAGCTGCAATACCAATGACGACCGAAAATCCTCTACTGACGCTTCCCACGCACCATAGACTGCTTGAAGTACAAGTCGACCATGTTCCTGTGACCACCCTCATTGACACAGGTGCGCACCTGTCTATTATGAGCGCTTCTCTACGCTGCCGCTTACAAAAGATTATGACGCCATCTACTACGCAGGCAATACGTGTTGCCGATGGCGGTACTGTACCAGTAATCGGAATGTGCACTCCTCGTGTCAGCATTGCCGGTCGTCACGCCGTGGTCCTTTTTGCCGTGCTAGCCTGCTGCCCTCATGACCTCATACTTGGCCTTGATTTACTTTCGGCACACTCGGCCTTAATTGATTGTTCGTCTGGTACCCTCAGCCTTGATCTACCAATCTTTGCCGACTACTCTGCAAAGCCCACCAGCCGCTTGAGCCCAACCACTTTCGTTCGCCTGCCACCTCGAGCCGTCACGTACGTGTCTGTCATCGACCCCTCCCGTTCCTGACGGTGATTATATCGTTACGCCAATTACTGACGTTCGGCTGACGCGCAGTGTTACTGTGCCCTATACCATCGCGACCATAGCGGATAACTGTGTGTTACTTCCGCTCCTTAACTTTGGTTTCACCCCTCAAGTGTTGCCCTGCCAGATGTCTCTAGCCCAGCTAACTGCCATAACTGAGGACGATGTCAGTGTTGTCGCTGTATCTGCTCTTGATCGAAGCGCAGTCTCACGGTCACCCAGCTCAGACGATGGTATGTTTCGAAACATGATTGGATCGGAGCTGTCGCCTCACCAGGCCGACGCTCTCTGCCATGTTTTGGCCTTATACAGTGACATTTTCGACACCGACGATCGTCCCTTGGGCCAGACTAAAATTGTCACTCACCGAATCAACACTGGTGACTCTGCGCCCATTCACCGTCGGCCGTACCACGTGTCAGCATCTGAGCGAGAAGTGATTCAGAAAGAATTGGCCAAAATGCTAACGAAAAACGTAATCGAACCATCAACGAGCCCTTGGGCATCTCCCGTGGTATTAGTAAAAAAGAAAGACGGCTCATGGCGTTTCTGCGTTAATTATCGCCACCTCAACAAAATTACCAAAAAAGACGTGTACCCTCTACCACGCATTGACGATGCCCTTGATTGCCTCCATGGCGCCACCTTCTTTTCATCTCTCGACCTCCGATCTGGCTACTGGCCAATAGCTGTAGATGACATGGACTGAGAAAAGACCGCCTTCATTACCCCTGACGGCCTTTACCAATTCAAGGGCATGCCACTCGGGCTCTGGAACGCTCCAGCGACCTTTGAGAGAATGATGGACACGCTCCTACAAGGATTTAAATGGTCGACATGTTTGTGTTACCTAGACGACGTGATCATTTTCTCACCTACCTTTGCAACCCACCTTGAACGTCTTTCGACCATTCTATCCATATTTCGACGGGCCGGCCTGCAGCTCAATTCCTCCAAGTGCCACTTCAGTCTTCGTCAGATGACCGTATTGGGTCACCTTGTTGACGCTGCCGGCGTACGGCCAGACCCGGCGAAAGTACGCGCTGTAACAAACTTCCCAGTCCCACGCTCTGTCTATGATGTTCGCAGTTTTGTGGGCCTCTGCTCCTACTTTCGCCGGTTCGTGAAAAACTTTGCGGCACTCGCACGGCCACTCACTGACCTTCTCAAACAAGACGTCCCATTTTCTTGGGGCCCCCTTCAAGCTGACGCCTTCTCTCAGCTAATCACCGCTCTAACGACACCTCCTATTCTTGCACATTTCGACCCCGATGATCCCACAGAAGTGCGAACAGACGCGAGTGGTCACGGAATTGGTGCAGTTTTGGCGCAAATTCAGCGGGGCAACGACCGTGTAATCGCGTACGCGAGCCGTCTGCTTTCTAAGTCTGAAGGCAATTATTCTATAAAGAACGGGAATGTCTCGCTCTTGTTTGGGCGGTTTCGAAATTCCGTCCTTACATGTATGGCCGCCCTTTCCGTGTCATCACAGATCATCACGCGCTGTGTTGGCTTTCTTCTCTGAAGGACCCCACTGGACGACTTGGTCGTTGGGCATTACGCCTACAGGAGTATTCCTACTCGGTTGCTTATAAGTCTAGACGTCTCCATCTGGACGCCGATTGCTTATCCCGCTACCCTGTTGATCAGCCCGACGAACCAGACATCGAGCCTAGCCTCAGCGTCATGTCAATGTCCCAGTTTCTTCAGATTGGTGATGAACAACGTCGTGATGCTTCTCTGCGACAAATTATTGACGGTCTCGAATCTGCTCCGAACGGCACGTCACTTCGCATGTACGTCCTCCTGAATGGCACGCTGTACCGTCGTAGCCTCCAGCCAGATGGCCCTGAGCTCCTTCTTGTCGTGCCGAAAAATTTGCGTTCAACCGTGCTGCACGAGCTTCACGATGAACCAACTGCTGGTCATCAGGGTGTATCTCGGACGTACGACCGCGTGCGTCGCCGCTTCTTTTGGCGCGGTCTCGCCCTGTCCGTTTGCCGTTACGTGTCCTCCTGCAATAAATGTCAACGTAGGAAGCGACCTACTGCGCCCCCGGCTGGACTTCTTCAACCGATCTCCATCCCAACCGAACCTTTCTTCCGTGTTGGTGTAGATCTTCTCGGTCCTTTTCCCGAGTCGAAATCGGGCAACAAGTGGATCGCTGTTGCTATAGACTACGCGACTAGGTATGCCATCACTCGAGCGCTCCCCACCAGCACCGCTACTGACGTTGCGGACTTTTTGCTCCACGACGTCATCCTACAGCATGGCGCTCCTCGCCAATTACTCACAGATCGTGGCCGCGCATTTTTGTCTCGTGTGATCGACGATCTTCTGCGCTCTTCCTCGACGCACCACAAGCTGACCACTTCCTACCATCCCCAAACAAATGGCCTTACCGAACGGCTAAATCGGACCATAACGGACATGCTCGCGATGTATGTGTCCTCCGACCACCATGACTGGAACCTGGCGCTACCTCACGTGACCTTCGCGTACAATTCTTCGCGCCACGGCACCACTGGTTATTCACCCTTTTATTTGCTTTATGGCCGTGATCCGACGTTACCACTCGACACCTTACTTCCAACCACTACAACGCCGTCAACCGAATATGCACGCGACGCTTTTGCTCGTGCCGACCACGCACGTCAGATCGCACGCTCTAGACTTTCGGCTTCGCAAGCCACCCAGAAAGCCATCTACGACAGCCGGCATGCTGACGTTCACTTCTCACCCGGTTCTCTTGTTCTCCTGTGGTGCCCAGTTCGTCGAGTTGGCTTATCAGAGAAGTTATGGTCTCGCTACATGGGTCCTTACCGTATCATCCGCCAGGTAACCGACGTCACCTATGAGATCATTCCTGCAGCTGAGACCACAACCCTGCCTGCAACCACACCCAGTGATGTTGTGCACGTCAGCAGGCTAAAACCTTACCACCTGCCTACTGAAGACCGTAGTTAATGTGCACCGAGACGGTGCTTTTACCGCCGGGGGGGGGGGGGGGGGGTAATGCTACGTAGCTGACGTATCAGTGGTGAAAAGACGACAACGAGGAAGTGGTCTGTCGGTTGCGCGTGCTGCTTTCATCTTCGTCGACGCCATACGCATCATTTTGAATATAGATTTTAAATAGACACACCTCGTGTCATTTTTACGTAACAATATGATAACGAGTGCCTTACAACTATGTTGTGTAAAATATAAACATCTTCGAACACGGCATCACAATTTGCGCCTGAAGGAGATATGAAGTATAGTATAGACAGAACAATATTGTTTTAAGCAGCTCCTTAAAGAACGAAAATAATCAAATAATTCATTAACATAGAACTGTAAGGACAAATATTACCAAAAATATCTATACAATAATAATGCTATATTCATTAAGCTATCAAACGAAGCAATAATAAAAAACGAGTTTTAAACGATGGCCACAAATTTTAGTAAATAAGAATTCAGGTCTGACTTTTTTTTTCCACACACATTTTGACTAATGGCTCAGTAGGAACCTTGAATGCCAGACTTAAAAAAAATTGAGAAATCTTCAGACTGAAGTGCTGAATTCTTCATGTTCTTTGTTCGTGCTGTTATTTTTAACTTCTATAGCTCATAACAGGACGCAGCTGCAAATATAGTGAAATTGCTCAGCCATAAATTAGAGTTTAGTATTAAGAAAATTATTGAAAGCTATACGCAGTAGAAACAAACAGCATATCGAACAGTGCTTGCAGGTATCACTTCATTTATTGACATGTTCTTTGTTTTATTTTAAGATAACTTTTACAGACACACTGATATGATTCCGATGAAGCATACCTCGAAGCACGTCAATAACACCCTGAATTGTCTGACCCCGCATTACAAGAATAAAGGCCAGGTACAGTGCCTCTATTGCATCCTCTTTCGAACCACCAATAGGATAGCAACCGTTTCTTTCACACGAGCGACACAGCGTAAACCAAATTCATTATGTTTCCTTCACGCACTCCATTCCTTCAGCCGGTCGCGTCCGTCTACTCATTATCAGCATTGATTTTCGCGAGCGATTCCGTGTCCTGAGAAGTTTTTGTCACTATTGATTCCTATTCTCTTTTGTGCTGGTAGTTTTAATAAATGTAAATAAACTATATTTGCGACGAGTCTTTCTTTTTTAATATTATTATTCAGAGCCCTCGTCATTTGTTTATGAATTTTGTACATTTTTGTGCTCGCCAGTTTGCCCGAAAGTCGTGGATTTGATCTAGACAATGGCAGTGGAGTTTAAATGGAGGCGAAGTTTTATACTGTACTGCGTCAGTGCGCGTTACAGAGCATTAGGTGGTCCTAAGTCTATCTGAGGATAAGATGCTCTTTCATGCTTCGAGTCATGTGTTCCCTGAATCGCTAGCGCCATATAGCTGTCCCTAACAAAAAAAGTAAACTTAATCCTCATTTCGAACGTGTTCGTAGCGAAGGCGAGTGTATCATGACAATAAAAAATATCGTAGATGCAACGTTTGTTAGTTTATACCATGTTATTTAGTCTTATGTGTTTTGACGATATTGTCTAGTGGTCAGACGTATTGTCTACGGGTCATTCGGACATTCAAACTATTTGACTGGACTCACTGTTTTGTGTTAGCTTTCAGGCCACGTTTCCTGCATTGAGTTGTCACTAATAACACGAAAATTTCATTTGCAGGAAATGTCAGGATTTGAAAAAGTGGAAGACTGCACCGCGGTCATTGTGGCCTACAAGGTATGTCTTGTGCACTACCACGCCTTGTTTTAGTCATTCCTGGCCAGGTAGAAATATGTGAAATAATTGAATACCCTGGCGAAAGAGGAAGCAAGCCCGCTTGCTAAATGTTCGCTGAAGAATAAGGCGTACGTATCATCCGCTAATAAGGTTGGTGGGGGGCGCCAGGAGCGCTTCTCCTCAGTGACAGCTGTGAGGTGTACCACGCACCCTATCCGGCGAGTGATCAGCGGCACTTCCATAGTGTAGACAGCCGCATGGCCGGTCACTGTGTGGCTTCTGCCTTAAGGGGCCTAATGTTGCTGCTCGCGTTACCTCAAAAGAACTAGAGGCTGCGCAGTGCACTTGCCTCCCTCTGTTCAACCATCACTGGTTTATGTCAGCAGTGGCTATTTCCACCAGCATTGTGATTGTGTTCGTGGCTATTTGTCAGATGCGTTAGTATTTGCTTGCGCATGCATGACGCCGGATGAATTAGGCACTGTTTACAACTACAAACTTTTCTTTGCAAAGCTTCCTGATTCACTGATATCACAGTCAATTTATTGCCATGTGGGAAAACCTGTGACATATATTCTCCTTTGCTTTGCATTCCATTTGCTCTCTTCCATTTCTTTGCGTACGTACGGCAGACCTTCCAGACGGCTGTTCAGCAAGCAGTACCTAAATGTCGACTACAGACTGCAAGGCCTCGGAAATGTCACAGCAAATCAACTGTTTTTCGTATACTACGCACTGGTGAGACTTTCTGCGGTGGTAATTTCTGTATACTGGTTGGGTTTTCTAGTCTTTTTCAGAAAATCTTGATAAAATGAGCACCGTCGCTGCGAACAGGTCAAGGTTCAGTTCAATTTCTTTATATACGAAAGGGCATCTTATCCCATCAAAAATTAAGAAAACGTCTGATATAACAGAACATAAAAAAATTAATAATGCAAATTAGGAACTAGAACTGAAGGAATAACGAGACACTAAAAAACAAACCCGTGTTTCAAACTGCTATCCAGGCCACTGAAAGACAAAACTTTCGAAAAATAAGAAAAAGTAACAATGAAAAAAAGAACGTTTGTAACTGCCCGTAGCGCACATGTGGCGTGCTAAGTTCCCGAACTAATACGGCGATCTGGGCGAATCAGTATATTGACATCTTCGGGTAAACGTGCAGCGCGGCGCAGACAATGAACGAGGAACGGAAGACACGAGCGCAGTCTTTCAAGGGAAAAACTTTATTCCGTTCACAAACAAAATGCGTTTAAGTCACGTGGCCTCTTGTGTACCGGGCAATCACCATGTGACTTCAAGGCATTTTTGTTTGCGCACGAAATAACTTTTTTGTTCTTCGGTTGAGAGTCACCGCTCGTGTCTTCCGTTTCTCGTTTATTGTTTATGCTGTGCTGCATGTTTGCCCGAATGTGCTAGTTTCCTTGTCAAACATACCGCCGAATGAAAAAACGCCCAATGTTGCCCTCACATTTGGCCCTATAGGGAGTATCATATCAATCAATAATCTTTATTTAATATTCCTTTCACGTTGTTTTTTTTTTTTCAGAGCATGTGCGGGCGGCCCGACCTGAAGAAAGCTGGGATGACGGTGGTCCTGCAAGATCGGTACGTGTTAGGCTACTTTCTGCCCTAGTGGTAAACTACCAGGTGAAGCATCGGTCGAAGACTTGACACTGTAAATTATGCTTTAGCAAACATACGACCGCACAGGCATCCATTAACTCTCGCATTTTTAAGCCGAAAGCCTGAAATGCCCCATCAGACGCGAAGTTTCGCCGCCAGCATTTGCGGAGTAGAAAATGAGTGAAGCGAAAGTCATCATCACGCAGGGACATCATGATATGACGTAATGATCACGTCACAGATCTCGTAACGTTGCTTTGTCATTACAACACCACATGACGTAACCTTGCTTGATGACCCCGTCATATGATATTGTAGCTTAGTCAAAGGTCGTCTAAATACGAAGGAACAGCATACCCAGGTGGGTGGCCTACGATTTCAGAGGCACTCCACCTGGTGGTGACGTGTTGCGCACATCGGTACCACTTACCGGTGCTGCATAAGCGTACTAGGCAGGCTGCCAGTAGGCAGCTGCATGTGGCTAAATGCAGATTACTAGGCCTTGCGTTTGTCGTTCACTAAGAGTTGTACTAGCGTGTAAATGATCTAAATAAGCACGGAAAACTATATTAGGTGGTCTACATCATCCCCCCGTTCGCGCAGCTTGTACTTACAGCTGGGACGCATTGCCATGGCGTAATAGCACGTGCAAACACAGAGATCGGTAACACACCAATTCAAAAGTATTTACCTCGCTTGAAACAAAAATCAACTTCATAAGGGTTTCTGAGTAAGCAGGCAATGAAAGCGTCGAGCAAATCTGTGATTGAGCATATTTTACTAGGACCGCCTCAATATTGAATTCACGACCAAACATCCGCAAAAATGAACATTTTTACTACTTTGTTGCCACCTGTACACTTGATTTAGCACTATATACGCCTGAAATAATTTTTGGTCTACAGTAAAACATCTTGAAATATGCTAATCTAAACTGTCAGATTTCTTTAAAAGTTGTCTCTCTAATAAAAAAAATCCCAAAAGAGATTCTATTCTTCCTATTCGAGGCTGCATAAAAAACAAGAAAGCGTAAACGTTCGTAAAACTTAAGTAAAAGCCTACCATCGTTCTAAACGCAAAAATTTGTCTTGAGCAAATTTAGAAAGAACGAATTTTCTTTATGTGTGTCACGGGCCATGGCTTCGAGCCTTCCGAAATAATTCACATGAGGGTCGCGGTACTGCAAAAGTTTTTTTTTCGCAAAATTATGTATTTGGGGAACACTGTAATTTTACGTAAATTATACTAAATCTTTTGTCAAGCAACTCAAAGATGGTCGAGACCAAGGTTGGAACAGTTCACATGCAACGCCCCAAATGTCTTTCACATCGAGCATTCTTCAGTGAATGGCTGAGAAACTCTTCGGAGTTCTTTTTTTAAGCATCAAAATATATCTCTAACACATCAGAATTTTTACATTTCTTTCGATAGAGATATACACATGCGTTTCAACTGTACAGTCTTACACAGAAGTATTCGCTCGGCACGCTCGTGGGGGTATTCAGAAGCACAGGGCCACCTGTCAGCCCTGCTGTGGGAGGGTTTCATGTGTGAGCATTGCAGGAGAGGGACTGGAGTCGGTCTCTTCTTTCTTATTACAGTGCTTCCGGCCGTCGAACAACTTTCGTCATATGTGAAATTTTAGAGCTAATAGAAATTACTTTTAAATTTTAAAGAAATAATTGAAAATTGCGTGAAGTGTGTAGTTTTAGTTCAAGCCACGTTGTATACATATATCAGATAATAATTTCACTTTAGATAAGGGCCAGATAACTGTAAGTGTAATTATTCGATATTAATGAGCTTCCCAGAAGCTCAGACGGTTTCAGTTGAGATTGTGTGTCACCTGGCGGAGCAGATATGTCAAACGAGTAGTCTCTACAATCCGCTTCGGCAGCACGGCTGAACACTGTGTTGACCCAACGCACACCATCGCCAATGAAGCGTGCCTTGTCTTTTGAAGTAGGGTAGGGCCAGACACCTTAGCGAAGGACTAGGGTCACCTCCATGGAGCTTTTCACTTGCTTTTTCTACAGCAAAATTAAGCTCTCGTGAGATCACAGCAAGTGCCGTTATTGGCGTTGTATTTGTTCGCCGCCGGCACCAAAGATGTGTGTAACCACTATCACGCGAAAGGACACATCAATAGCTTTATAAATCGAATAATACCGACAATACAATGAAATTCGAACCTGGGCCCTTTGCGTGGCAGCCTAGCGTTCTACCACTGAACTACGCCGCTGGTTGACATCGTTGCTAACTGACGCTATTCAGGCCTCATCTCTGGCCTCATCGCTTCAAATGAACATGTATAATAAAGCGTTTTAGAACATAAAAGTAAAAGCAGGGCGTCCGACAATGTTAATTACGTGACGAGCGAGTCCTTGAATGCTCCTATTCGTTACAGTAGCGTCAGTTAATTTACTTCATATTCGTCAGCCTCAGCATCAACAATGTAGCGGGTACCACGCTTTTCCGAACAATGACCGAAAAATGGCTTAGTGGACGCTTCCATACAACAAAAAAGTTAATATTTACTATGTAGTGGGTACCATGCCAGTTTGCTCATAGTGGCTGCCACAAGAGTGTTTCAAAAAAACTTTCGAGAAAGGCCACTCTTTCAGCTTGCGGCTGTGAATGTGCTGCGCGTTACAGGCCCTTCTGGCGGGTTTATTCATCATTTATATGCATTTTGGGTGGTTGAGGGGTTGGTGGGTTGAACCGACAGCGCATATGCTATTCCTCTGCGATACTGAGCTCGCGCTTTTGTGCAGCGTCAACGTGCCCCTCATGAACCTGCCGGAATTTGCGAGCGCGTTCAACTGCCCAGCTGACTCACCGATGAACCCGAGGAACAGGTGCAGCTTCTGGAACTGAGCAGGACGGCCTATTTCACTTGCTTCGAACTAAAGAAAACCTAAATTATTTCGTGACATCCCCCCTGTTGCTATGACTTCTTTTATTCGGCATTGAGCTTTCCATTTGCTTATTTGCGTGTTTGTTTGTTTGTTTGTTTGTTTGTTTGTTTGTTTGTTTGTTTGTTTGTTTGTTTGTTTGTTTGTTTGTTTGTTTGTTTGTTTGTTTGTTTGTAGAACGTCTTTCGAATACCATTTGTGTGTATCGTCGATGACGAGCGGTGTGTGCTCAAGAGAAATACCAACGCATTTTTACATGAGCCAATGTGGCAGCAACTAGGATTCGTTACATGCCGTATTGCGATAAAAGTGCCAAAGTAATATTCCAGAAACAGGATGTCCGATATACTAAGCCGGGGAGCTGAAACTTGGACATCAATTCAGAAGTTCGACGTACCTGTGCAACCAGCCTCGCAAAAACATAGGACCTTCACGGTAACGTTTACTCAAACAGAAGTGGGAAGTGAAAATGAAACCAGTAAAAATTGTGCTTTATTTATGCAAATCGTCACGTCACAATCAAATATAGTCTATTCTAGTGTCCAAAGATTAGCATTTATGCAAGATTGCTTGTTTGAGCACGAGCTTAGTGATGCACCGGGTTAGGGTATAGGTATACTGCTGATTCTCGGAATAAACTACGTTCATGAAAGTTGGCGCTGTGCGTGTGTGTGTGTGTGTGTGCGTGTGTGTGTGCGTGTGTGCGTGTGTGCGTGTGTGTGCGTGCGTGTGCGTGTGTGTGTGTGTGTGTGTGTGTGTGTGTGTGTGTGTGTGTGTGTGTGTGTGTGTGTGTGTGTGTGTGTGTGTGTGTGTGTGTGTGTGTGTGTGTGTGTGTGTGTGTGTGTGTGTGTGTGTGTGTGTGTGTGTGTGTGTCTTCTGCTCTGTCCGATCCTGGATGCGCTATACATCGGATGCTATGCATAACCAACAAGCCCGCCTTACAACCTTAGTTGGTTTCCCGGGGGCTTGGGCTAGCGCCCTTGGCGGAGCGACAGCTACCTGTTCCTGTGCGCGGGTATGAGCTATACTGGGTCGTACGTTGAAATCAATATTTGGCTCTTGGGCCTAGTGCAAGAACTGGCTGGAGGCTCGGAAGCAGCTCGGCTTCGTTATGTCACAGGAAGTAATGGTCAATTCTTGAGGGGTCCTCTCTTCACGTAATGACTGGATTGTTTTCCACTCATTGTTTTGTTTCGTTTCGTGAAGAAAAGATGGCTCGTGATGATGATGATGATAATGAACATTATGGGGGCGTCTACCATGGCCCATACCCACACCTGGGTAATTGGCCAGAAATTTATGTGAAAGTTTTTGGCATTTGAAGTGTTAAGTGTCCATAACAAAAGAGCCAAACGCACCTAAGAATGGAAAGATTGCAGTACTGGTTAATTTTTACCATTCAGGTCGGACAGCACTGTCGTTATCTTCGATAAAAATTGCAGTAGAAAAAAAATAAAAATCTTTCTTGCATACATTTCTTACTTCTATAATCTTACCTATACAAGTAGAAATTTAGTCGCATTCATTTTGTTTTATGAAAGCAATTGCAAACAGCATCAAAAGCATTTCTGTGGTTGAAGCCCACAGTCGAAGTACCACAGGTTGGTAAATTGTCAATTGTAAAGTTCAGTCTTAAAGGTTGCTAATGGGGATATAAGTAGTGATTTTCTTAGCAACCTGTAACGGCGACATAAAATAAAACGGGGCTGATCCACCTGAATAAAAGTCAGCAAAACACGAAACTGAAACACGTCTTTATAGAAGTAGTTGAGCGTTTATTGTGCATTGTTCCAGAAAGAGCAACGAATAGCAAAGTCAAGTTAACAATGGCAAGCAGCTCTATACTGGCAGCGTACACCTCAAACAGAAAGCACGCATGAAGTTGGCACACACAGGACGAGCGCAGACTAACAACTGCCAGAGTTGCACACTTAAAGCACGCTCTTGAAACAGAATGAAAGACGCACGAAACGAGCGCAAAAGTAGACAAGCGCGAACAACTGTCACAATTCTTCCTGCATCGGGTGTCAGCGCGCTCCTTTCGCAAACGCGGTCACGGTAGCATGCGAAGTGACCTTAGTTCTCTCCTGAAATTGCGGGTCTGATTAGCGCGCGCGCAGGAGACACCACGCTCCGTGGAGGCTGCGCTTTGAGTAGCGGACAACATGAAGAAAAAAAAAATGGCCCGAATCTGCATGTTACACTGCAAATGTCGTCGAAAGACGATAGTCTTGCATCTGGAGAGTGAACAAAACGTTTACTTGAAGTTCTGCGCAAGAAACTCGGTGAATGGTATTCTGGAGGCGCTGCGTTAGAGTGCCTCAAGCATGAAGCGGAGACGAACAAACGCATCAAATCACGTCCCACTTGAGACGTGAGCGCCATCTGGCAGTTTTTTTGGAAAACTAAGCACGTGGCTTTGAAACGAGTGTGCGCACCTGTTTCAGGGGTGCTAAGGTTTAGAACGCAAGGTGACGGGTAGGTGCCACCACCGTCTCGTCTTAGCAAAGTGTTGGAAACACTCGCCTTTTCGTGCAAGCGTGGCATGGTGAGCGCAGTGTGATAAGCGCTACAGTCCTTCAAATTACTTATGTATACATTTTTCAGTAAAAGACGCACATGCAGAATATATACGTGTTGTTATGGTGCCCCAGACATGTGCAGTAATTGCTTTTTCATTGACAATTGCACAAGTATGAACGCTGGACCTTGAGCAACATTGGTGGGCGCTGCGTATGAGGTCGACCGTTTCAAGTACCCGGTGCCGTTTAGAGTGCTCAAACAGAAAATGTGCACACAGACAGACCAAAATTTTTGCGTTGAAGGTCACCAAGAAAGACGATCGTCTTTAAAAAACTTTCTCCGTGAGGGGACGACCTCGAAGCAAGCCCAACGCGTGACCATCGTGGCTTCTCGCCACTGATAACGAAAACGACCTAAAGTTTCGAAGCTCTGAGGACTGCCACACTGTGTATGCTCTATGTAAATGACTTGCCGTGCACATTCCAGACAACGTGTGCTCCTTGGCGTAGTGGTTAGCACCGCGCGCTGAGAATCGAGATGCTGCTGGTTCGATTCCGCGTGCCGCGCCGCGGTGGTCTAGTGGCTAAGCTACTCGGGTGCTGACCAGCAGGTTGCGTGATCGAATCCCATTGGTGGCGTCTGCATTTTCGATGGAGGCGGAAATGTTGTAGGCCCGTGTGCTCAGATTTGTGTGCACGTTAAAGAACCCCAGGAGGTCGAAATTTCCGGAGCCCTCCCTTACGGCGTCTCTCATAATCACATGGTGATTTTGAGACATTAAACCCCACATATCAAATGAACCGATTCCACGTGATTATAGCTTGCCTCCTAGCTTTTTTGTTTCTTTGCAATCTCTTCTTATATTTTTAATGTGACTTCCATGACGGATGTACGTCAGCGTAGCAGTGGTGGACCGCAGCATAAAAAAAACTTTAGTTTTAAAATGGTGATGGATTATTTGCACTTCCAAACAGAAGTTACGTCGCGGTGATATCACCATCAAGTTATTGTAATACGTCATCGTAGTCAAGTTACTATGACTTCCAGTAGTCCAGATTTACACCTCTGGGTTTTCCACGGAATATTTAAATGTCTACATTCTTTCCATGATAATGATTGCATGGATTCCGCACGGAGTGAAGAGGGAAAATAAACGTCTTTTTTTTCTTCCTTTTTGGTGGCCCTTTTCTCCTCTTCTTGTAGCGATGAAAATTTAGAAACGAAGTTTGTACAACTCTATCAGTTTTTCAGTATCCCGCTGTAAGGAAGTTCGGCGAGCGTTACAGTTGTTTGAAATACGAAATATATAAAAAAAACAAGTCATGACGCAATGCGATGATTTTTCTCTCCACTCGGCAACGGGGTGAAACAGTTATAAAAGGTATGTCTCGAGGAAGTGTTTTTCCGACTTTTTCTATAAATATTGAAATGCTTACTTGTACAAGTGCCAAGCATACTGTTAGAGCCGGGGTTTGACTGGATCCCACGGCTGCTCTCCCTTGTTTAGGTGTCGGGACTTTGCCGTTATCGGCACCGTGGACTCAGGATGTAGACACCGAGCATGAAGATACTGATTAAGAAAACTGTACAGTGGTTTATTTTACATTATTTGCAAGCGAGCATTTAACTCCACAAGATGAATATCTAGACGAAGATCTCGTATACATAGTGACGATTTCGTAGAAGGCTGTTGTGTTCTGTTCTGTTCAAACTGTTTTGCTGTGGAGAGGTTGAGGTCCGTATTGCCTCGGCTACTTCATATCACGGAGGCTCTCGCAGGAGCCCTCAGCACCTTGTTATCAAGAGTATCTTTTCTCTCACCCTTAGATGGGGGAATGGTTTTAAACTTCTCTGTCCAACCACCGGACACACATCAGTGACATCACTTTAGGCAATTTTTTCCGAAAGGCGATTGTTTCCGAAGACAGTCTGGGTCATGACGTCGTCCATTGGTCAAGGCTTGTGTGCATCCACCTGAGAAAAAAAAATTGCCGTGGTCCGTATCCGACTGCTGCTTCGTACGTCTTCACCTTCACACATCCCGCCTTCACTTCGTGGCCCAATGCTTCACTGTAGATGAGTGCAATCAACGAGATTATCATTAGGATCATCATCATCATCCCCGGGTGTTTTCCGCGCGCGATTAAGAACAAGGACGATTAAGAAGAAGGAGAAGCGATTCCTCCCGGCTCGGTTGTATGCGGCGGTCTCGTCTCCTGTTGAGTCATGGGGCTGGACAAGCTGGAGGCGCTGTTTATCTCCGTGTACTTCTTCGTCATTCTCGCCGTCGGTGTGTGGGCGGGACGCAGACTGCACATCGATGTGCACCGGATGTTTTCGCTTCCCGTTCAGGCGGACGGCGCACATCCAGCAAACGATGGCGAGTACTTCCTGCTGCGATACTTCGTCTACAACCGGCTCATGCCCGTGCTACTGGGAGTATCTTCTATGACCGGTAAGTATAAGTGTGAAAATGTTTATTGGTGGTTTAACGATGATACCCTGGTCAGTGGCGATTGTGGTGACGATGCAGCGTGAGCACAGTCCAGTGAGACAGCAGGGATCAGAAGCACGTGCCGAGCAAGCCGATCGTTGACTGATTGCTCAATTGATTGATTGATTGATTGATTTATTGACATTGATTGATTGATATGGTGAGTCTAACGACTCAAAACCACCATATGATTATAAGAAACGCCGCATTGGAGGACTCCGGAAATTCTGACCACCGGGGATTCTTTAACGTGCACCCAAATTTGGGAACATGGGCGAACACCGTTTTCGCCTCCATCGAAAATGCAGCCGCCGCAGCCGCACGCCGAGCGTTGGCAATGCTGCTGCATAGTTGGAAGTACATCTTCAACACTATAACAATAAATCCTGTCCACTGAATTAGGGAGTACCCTTGCATTCCATTTTGTAACTTCACAATAAACACCGTGATGTTGTATAAATGTAACCCGTATTGAGGTATCAGTCAAACCAGTGTATTAATTGCCACAACGCAGTGTTAAGGCATTCGTTTTGTCGCTAGTGAAGTCTCCGTGAAAGGGAAACTTAAAAGCAACACAATTTTTTGCGTATTAGTAAAGTGCAGTTTCACAATCTCTAATACACCACTCTTAGCGCGACACGGCGCTTACTGATTGCGTATTCGGATGGGGTATTTCGAGCGCTCCAGAGCGCTCTGAAAAGCAACCGCGCCTTCGGTTGGTGAAATTGGAGCGCTCGGACTGCCTTCGGTTGGTTTTTTCGGAGCGTCAAACTTCGACTCAGAGCGCTCCCGACCGCTCTGACTTCGAAGTGAGAGCGTGGCGCGATCTGGCCGAGAGGACGGATCACGTGACACAAGCTCTTGGTTGCCGGCAGGTGACGGCGCGAGCACACATTCTGGAAGGGGCCATCGCCAGTGTTGTTCGCGGCGTGTATTTGCCTGGCGAGTTCGCGTCTACGAAGCCGTAAGGACACCATGTCAAAAATAAGGCGGCTAACGAAGGCAGAGGAAACGACAATGCTGTTGTTACAGCAGCTCGCAGACGAATGCCTTGACGTTAGCAGTTCGAACGACGATGACGACGATCGCCAGATTTATGCTAGCAAGTTTGCCGAGTTGTTCGCCAAGCCTATTGTTGTTCCAAAAGTCCAAGGATACGTTCGGAACGTTGTCAGCAATTATTCCGATAAACAGGTAAGGTAGGGCCGCATCCAGACTGCGTCCAGACATGTCGGTGATCGCCACTCAACTGACCGGCGCCATTTGTCGATGCAGCGCAGAAATGTTTACTTGGCGGCTTCCCGCGCTTGCTGCACGGTGGCGCTACAGGCGTGCTGCTCCGACATCGCCGATGTATTCGGTTGGTACGCTGCCTCTCGCACTCGGATTGCGAGTGGCCTCTGCATCTGGCAACTCTGAGCCAGAGGACCAGAGCGGCCAACAGAATACGCCATAAGTGAAAAAACACGCCAAAAGAAAAATTCAGGGAGTGACGCCATTTAGAGATTCCCACACCAAATCTCATGATCTCATAGATTTTGAAAGCCTCTGATGGGCCCTACGTAGCTTCTAATCTATAACAAGGAAATCATTTGACATATGTGGGCGCCGTAGACCTAGCATACGTTTCAAAGAATTTTGTTCAGCCAATATCATGAAAATACAAATTATACATTTTGAAATTTTCGACGTCACGTGCGCAAGCTTGTCTCGGTGACAAATTTAACAACGAAACTACAACCTTCCTTTTCTCCACTAGTGATGAACTTACTGTAGTGAAACATATGGATAGAGTTCTCATTGTTTCTCAATAGTTACCCATCAATTTTAACCTAAAGCTTGCTGGTTATAAAGGTGTCTTATGCGGGCAAGCTTTGCATCAGAGTTCGTCGCAAGGATGATAACCGCAGTATGTAGATTGAATTGCTACTAAGGCTAAAAGCTCGGATGCTCCTTCAGACATGTGAATTGACCGGCGGCGCCAGCGGCTAAACGAACGATGCTAATAAAATTATCTGATGATATCATTATAGGATTACCATCAGTTAATTTTAGTTACGCTATTTTTTATTTATTAATCACATAAACGCCACTGCCATCTCCCCCATCCACCACTCTTAGCGTTCAACCCCACTTGCGTCTGCAACGTGTACAATCCGCCATCTTCAGGCAGCCCAGTATACCATATTTTCTAGCTGGCAGCCCCAGTGACATCGCAGTGTCATCAAAGACTGTATTCTAATGTATTCTAAAGCCAGGCACGGCCTGACCACAATTCTTCTGTGAATTTGTTTTCGCTTGAATAAAGTTGTTCTTCTCTTTGTCAACTCGTCTGTAATTGTACTATAGGTTGTGATCGTGTGCTATACTACATTCTGGTGCTTTGAAGTTTTCCTTGTTTTGCTGTCGAAACACAGCGACCTGGGTTGGTGGTGGATTCCTGATCGGCGCGGCAGAAGCAGTCTACAAGTACGGCATTATCCGATGCCAAGCTCCTTTCGGCTACGCTCTAAGCCTTGTTCTTGGTGAGTACGGCATGGCAGCGTCTCATGTGTTCTCGCACCCTTGTTTAGTGGGCGAAACGAACAGTTAGGCCTGGCATTGAGCGGGCACTGACAAACATCTGTCATCCGCGTTAGGTATATGCATCGAAATTTTCAAGTTATGCGAGCAAATATTCACGCGTATTTCAGCTCGTTTTCAAGAACATTGCAGGACAGGGTTAACCCTGTCATACGTACCATATATTGTGCTCTACGCCGAGTTTGATACATCACTTTTGAAACTTAAGTACGAGTAAGTATAGACTAAAGTAACATTTGTTATGCAATTCAGAATATTTTTATATATGAGAGCCTCGAAAACACATTATTACCGTACTTGTGCGATGGCACTCAAATTGCAATTGATTCTTCGGTTTCGTACATATGGGCCTTACGCGAGTGCAGATCGCTGCTGGGAACTTTGAATACAAACCGCTATATATGTTCACTGCCTGAAACGTTTCTGCTCCAATTGCGGTGTTACGATTATATACATTGTGGCTTAGTACTACTTATTCAACCGTCCAGCCTTCAAACCTTATATCTCTATGAGACAGCTGTGTTATCAGTGTTACGTCAGAGCACGGGAGCTTCCGTACGGGTAATTGGTGCAAATTAGTGTTTAATCTTTCGGCCAATCAACCAATTTTGATGATGATTACACGTAAAATTTAGTATTAGGAGCTCTTTGAACCTTAAGAACAAAACAAACAGGAATCGCCCACTAGCTAGAAGAGCCATGTACGGCATTTGAAGGTAGTTGCATAGTCGACATCTCCAGCGCGGTACAAACACGAAGAACAAACAACTGTGACAGTTCTTAGCTAGCGCTCGTCGTGGGTATACACGTGTGTTCTTTTCGTGCGTGCTTCTTTGTGTTTGAGCAGAGCCCTGCAAGTGTGAGCTGTGACATTTTTTAGTTCGCGCTTGTCCTGTGCGTATTCTTTTCATGCGTACTTTGCGATTGTGCCGCGCAATGCGAGTTTCTAACTGCTTTCCATTCTTGCAGCATTGCAACCTGTTGCTATCGCATTCATTGTTTCGCGTTTGCGGCGATACTGGCTTTATCACTTTCAATCTCGTTTTGTCCGTAAAATGTTTCTACACCATGTGTCCATGTGTTTGCCCAGGTGGCAGCTTGTTCGCATCCAAGATTCGCTCCACGAACGCGATGACCATGATGGACCCGTTCCAGCGCCGATACGGCCACCTGGTTTGCTTCTTGCTCATGTTGCCGGCGATTTGCGCCGAAATCGCCTGGTCGGCAGCCGTCCTGGCAGCACTTGGTCAGTAGCATTGGGTGGTGCAGTCGTGTCCATCGTGATGTATTTGTATACACCACTACTTGTTTCACGCCAGATGCCAATAGCTTCGCCTAAAGAACAGCCTAAAGCAGCGCATTGCTGTAAAACTATGAGCGTTTTCAGTAAACTAATGCGTTCGGTACTCCGTAACTGCGTCATTCTCTACCTAACTTAACCCTTAGGTGGCTCCAAAAGACTATGAAATTAAGGCTTTGAAGAATTCCCGTCTGGTTGGGAAGAATTATTGTATAAAAAGACGAAAGCGCCGACTACAACAGAATAAAAAATGTAGCATGACGTTTCAGCACCCAGAACAGGAGCCTTGTTCACAATCATTTGTGAAAGATTGTTAACAAGGGTCCCGTTCTGGGTGATGGAATGGGTTATTATATTTTGTATTCTGTTGTAGCCGGCACACTTTCGTCTTTTTATTCTATAGGCGTACAAAGGCCACATAAGAGAACTAGGAATAACACACTTCATCTACCGTCATTTAACAATAAGAGATGTGCACATACACAAGCACAAGAATGTCACAATACCTTAGCTTGTTATGCCTCCGCATGTCCATAAATCTGTCGCTGTGATACCGCAAATGAGTGACATCAGCATGCAACCTAATTAAATATCGTCTGCCCACCACGATCAAACTACGTCAGATCTTCACAGCGTGGTGCTGGCTAATGATTCTTCAAAACAGTGGTCGCAGAAACAGGATGGCCTCTCTGCATCTACCTTATAAAATCACTGACAGAAATGCTTCAACGGAACCTCATGTCCTCGTACCTTTAAAAGAGGGAATCCGGCAAAAAAAGAAAATGAGTATTCGCCCGGCTTTAAACGCTTTTCTGTTGCCGATAGCCCTTGAGGACTAGGCTATAGCGGGTGTCCGTCAATACTGAATTAAACTACCCCTCCTTCACCCCTCGATTTCTCTACAGTTAGGACACAATTAATGGCTACAGCCACTAAGCCAATGGATTTGGTGCTGCGAAGAAAAATTCGATAAAATGCTCCCTGTCCTTTCTGTATACTGCTTCAACGACCGATTACAGTATAGAAATCCATTCTGGCTATCAAAAAAAGCTTGTGTTCAAGATAACATGCTTTCCCTTCTAAACTAATAGTGAAAAAGAACACTTGTCACTTTTTTCTTGTGAGTCACGGCTTGCCACATATACCAGATAGCTCTCTTGAAAGATGAACATTGACTATCTTTTCAGCGTGAAATGCTTTTAGCTTCGCTTTCCAGTGGCCTCCAAGTGACGAGGTAAAAATCGGAGCCATCCTACGGGTGCATCCGGGCAATGAGCGGGAAGTAAAGGAAAGGTATTATTTGGCCCCAGAGCCATTGCACAAGACCACTTTATATAGTCGGGTAGCAGAGTGAAAAAAATTTAAAAATATCACTTTTGATTTTTTTTATGTTTGTTCAGAATTTAACCGAAGCAGTAATTACTAGACTGCTTAAGTTTCATGACGCTCATCACTAGCGCTACAAATAAGCGTCACCAGAATGACCACCACAAGTCGTGAATAAAGGCAGGTAATTTCTCCACAATCGTAATAGTAATTAGACCAAGGAATGTATAGGCACGGCCGTTGGATAAAAAAGAAGGTTCTGTTTATCCAGCGGCCTCGGTCTAGGGGTCGTTAATTGTACTTTATTACGCTCGTGGCCTTCTTCGGCAGCTAGATGGCGTGTAAACTTCTCAGGGTACTTCAGAAATTCTCTCATCGCTCGGCTGCATGAACACTTCAGAAGCCAAGGCAGCAGCACGGCAGGATCACTACGCAGCAGCAGCTAGCGTTCACCGCCCAGACCCTGCAATAACATTCGGGGAGGCCGAAGTAAAGAGGGCTCTTCCTCGAGCAAAGCAGGACGTTGGGGCCAGCGAAGCCCTGCAAAAGGGCTACCAGGTACAACAGTCCTGCATACCAGTCAAACCTCGCACGGTCCCGCTCACCCTCGACCACAAGGCGGGTGTTTCCTGCAGACGCAGGTAGTCACCCCTCGTGCAAGCCAGTGCCATAACGGTACACGAGTCTCAAGGGGAACGTACTCTTCGGTAGTATACGAGTACATGCAGCAATGCGCACCAGCAGACACTCGTTTACGCTGCACTCAGTCGATGTACCAACACCGACAACTTGTACGGGGACCACCGCAGGCTTCTGCCACAAGACCTCCGGCGAACACAAAAACATGCTCGGCTAGTTTCCAGCCGCACAGGTTGTGTACCCTAACGAAACGGTACCATCATGCTCTGCGAGAAGACGCCGACCGCTCGACCAAGTTTTCACGCTTGCTCTTCTCAACGTGCGGTCCCTCAACGCACAGGTCGATGACATCGAACATCATCCCGCCCTGACCGCAGTCCACGTACTCTGCCTCACGGAGACGTAAAACGCTAGAAACATGCACGTCAATGCATTCGTTCCGGCCGTCGGCACCAAAAAAGGCGAAGCATCCTGTGGGTGGTGTACTTTGTAAAATATCTCTTGTGTACATACAATATATATGGTTCGTGCGTCATAAACCAATCATCCTTAAAGAGTAATGAGGGCCTGAGCTCTTCGAAGGATACCCTTCTACTTAGCAAAAGAACACCTCGTAGGTATATATAACGTAAATAGTTCACTTAAATTTATATATAAGGCGTCCGAATGCAAATTGATGAACATTTTGTATGTAATGTATACATAACAACGTTGTCACGTCTGTATATAATGATACCAGATGTTTACGGAGAATTTTCGGGTTACCCGATCATCTCCGAGTAAGCTCCTCTGGCATCATTCACTTTGTGGACATGACGGTGATTTTGAGCGTATTGTAGTAATTGCGATATAGACTTTAAGAAAGTATATGTGGATGGAAAGACAACTGGAAAGACAATTCGCCATAGGCAGAGACCAAACCTGCGACTTTCTCTAGCGGTCGTATTTAACTATATCAGAAAAACCTTACAGTCAATTACGTTGGTCTTGCTTGACCAACGTAATCGTGATAGGCTGGGCTGCACTTGCTCTGTTCCATGCTCTCGTAAGCAACTTTCCTGTAAACATCAGTTATAAATTAGGCGTATTTCATGTCAACTGCTTTCCGTTCCTGCCACCACTAATACATTTACGATAACTTGATCTGCAGGTACGTCGGTGCGTGTTATTGTGGAGGTGAACGCGTCGATGTCCATCATCTTTTCGGCGATTCTCACTTTCATGTACACCGCCCTGGGAGGAATCTACTCAGTCGCCGCTACGGACATCCTGCATATTGCCGTCATGGTGGTTGGGCTGGTATGAGAAGTCGTATTTCTCATGCACACAAGTTCCACGAGAGCTCTGTAATTAAAAAAGAACTCTGAACATTTTGAACAAATATGTCGTATGTGCACAACTGCAGCTGAGAAAACAGGGTAGAAGTTTCAGCTAGTCTTTTTTTTTTTGCAACAACAACGGCATCTCTCATAATCATATGACGGTTTTGGAACATTAAACCCCAACAATTATAATTAGAATGTAAACATTTTGGTTGCTGAAGTAGGCGCACTTCTTCAAATCAGTGTTTTGTTGAATTACACGATACCATGTTCGACCATTAATGTTAGTTGGTAGACTTCGAAAAAGATTACATAATATTGCTGTCGCATATATTGCTTCAAGTTTAAGCGAAGCTTGGATGTATATTTTCATACTGGGACCCACCATTTGAAATTCATGTGAAGAATAAATAAAATACTATTCTTGAAAAATTGAATCTCGCAAAAAAGGATAGTGTTTTTCTGCGGACATTTGGCAGATATCAGTCCTGGGAAGCGGAATCTCTGCAGATTTTGTGATTATCTCCGGATATCATTTTCTCACCTGCCTGCACAGGAGCACATTTTTCTACTAAGACTATGCTCGCCTTTACTATCAAAATTAACATCTTTCTTTGTAATAATAGTAGTTTTAGGAATGGTTGGAGTTTTGCGTCCGAAAACTACGCTATATCTCACGCAGTTGTGGAGGGCTCCTATACGGTTACGACCGCCTTGCTGCTCTCTGACGTGCGCCAAAATGTAAGCGCAGGGAGCTCTAGAATTTCGCCTGTATAGAAATGGAACCACCGTGGCCGTGATTTGATCCCGTGACCGTCGTTTTACTGCAGTTCCTCACACTTTGTGCTTTACAAAATATCTAGAATATAATACGGAAACATCTTGAAGTCCTTAAACGGAAAAATGCGTCAGCTTGTGTTCTACAGACAGTCCACCAATATAATTTCTAGCATCAAAACTGCGGGTCGTGGAAAGAAAACAAAACTTCTGTGATTTTTTTAAATATTATAACGACAGAAAGCCAAGCAGGAAAAAAATAGTCACAATTTCGGTATACTGCCGAATCTTAGCGCACCTCTTTAGGTCAGAACGAATTGGCTGCGGCGTCTGCATTTGGTATGTGGTTTCTCTATTTGGTAAACAATTCTGTATATTGGTCTGTATATTGGTACACAGACGGCGTGACCGTAGGATGATTTCGGGCAGCGTATTTCACAACCACCGCCGCAGACGAAATAAGCACGACTGCCTCGCTAACCGGCAGACCGCGGAAGGTAGCGCGTGTGCGCGTTTCAGGACAGGTGCCACCGCGGACAATCTTCCGCTCATGCAGCACTTTGTTTGCGTAGATGGGTCATTCTACGCGAAACTTCCCAGCGATTCTGGCGACAACCTTAAATGTTTTCTAGAGAAATCGTGATTTTTTTGCATCGGAAACAGCGAAATGCTGGAATATTTCGGAGATTTAAAAAATTGTGGTCACGTGAGTGCTTTCCGAACTTTCCAGAATGTCATCTGGGAGTTTTTTTTTTCTGAAAACAATTTATTTTAAATGTCCCGCTCCACCTTCATATACCCCTTTTGATCTATATATTAAGATCAATGTGCTTGTGTAGGGTGCTTGAAGCTAAGTAATATTAGCGCATTTTTTCTGCCACATACGCCTCCAGGAGTTTGGCCAAAATGCGTTATCTTTGCGTTTTTTTTTCTCTGGCGATACGGCATTTTGTATGAATTTTTGAGCAATGAATGCTTACTTCGCTGAAAGCATACTTTGTGGAGAAAATGTTTTTAGACCCTTCAAGTAACTACACCATAAGTAAACTCGCCTTCAAGCACCCTGCACAAGCACATTTTCTTTATATATAAACCAAATTTACTATAAAAAATGACAATTACTTATTAATTTATATTTTTTGGAAGCTATACCCAGTCGACACTCTGGGATGTTCAGAAAGCACCCCCGTGACTAAAGATTTTTTTCTCTCTGAAATATTCTAGCAACTCACTTTGTCCAATGCGAAAAATTGCACGATTTTTTTTTCGTCGCGTACATCTGAGATGGTCGCCAGAATGGCTGGCACGTTTGGTGTGTAACGACCCATATGTTAGCGCTAGACACCTTCACTGCATACCTTATCGACGTCATGGGCTACCGCCGAACGAGGCGCACAACTCCGGCACCACGGGTCACTGCCACGCTACCTGTCATCTCGCCACCGTCATTCCCTCTTCCTTGCGTTCTCCCTTGCTAACGCCGTCTTTCAGAAAGCTCCTGCATTCGGGGGCTTAACCACCGTATTCAAAAACACTCCACGACTCGACTTTCACCATTCACTTGACAGAGTTGAGCACTGCGCCGCTGCTTGGCTGAAAATTATGCTGCGTTACTCAAGAATCGCAGCAGATTATCGCTGATATGCAGTGACTTGCCGTGTCTAGAGACGGCGCTCTCGTCGGCGTTCTCAGGTGAAGCTGAAGCGTTGAGTGAAGGGACGTTCTAAAATACGGGGGTCAGTCAGTCTTTCATCCTCCGCTGCGCTCTGGCGGTTACGAATATATGTCAACGTCGCTCAACGCACCAACGGGCGCCTGAAAGGTGCGCGCGCTCTCAAACAACAGGTTGAGGCGCGCTTTTTGCCGTGATATCGAAAATACGAAATTTCAACTGAACTCGCACTCGAGTAGAATCAGCACAAAATCCAGATACTGATTGAGTTGTGTTGTAACAGGCTATAGGAAAGCGTATGTCATGACAAGAGGCATAAAGTCATGACAAGGTGCTTGTCATTTTTGTTGTGGTATAAGGCCCGGTCCTGCATATCAGCACACCGCCGTAATCGAAAATGTTACGAAAGCTGAATGAAACAGTATGTTGATCACTTGATCACTTATGTATTTGCGCGTGCAAGTTGAGGCTTGCATATTTTTTGCATTATGTGCATAAATTCATTACATTCTCTTAGTTAAAATTGAGCTCTAAGTATCTTACGCTTTTTATGCGCAAAAGAAAACTAGCAAGAAAATGTCTGACACGTGATTCTCTCTTCTTGCTTGGTTTTTTGTGCCCCGCACATTTGCATCACCTGTGCAATTGAACTTCTTGCAGTGGTTGTGCGTTTCATACTGCGTGACAAACAAGGCTATCGACACCATTCCTTGGCCCGAGGGCAACTGGATCGGCACATTGACCATCGAATATGGGAACTCGATCATCGATGAATTTGCCACTACTGCGCTGGGAGGCATACCCTGGCAGGTTAATACACAATGATCCTGTTGCTCCCAAACGAGCTCTAAAATGAGTGTTTTCAATTCGTGACAATCCAACTTGCCCCTTTTTAGCATTCGTTTGGCTAAGAACTTAAGAACACCACATAACAAGGTATTGCAGTCACTATATGCTTGCAATCTTGCAAATCCTCATTGAACTTATTCGCCCCCTATCGTTCTTCACGTTAGTTTTTAAACTATGGAAGTGCTCATATTCTTAAAGATGTGCATACGAAAACATAAACAGATTAATATGAGAGAGTTTTTCATTAGTGGCCTCCAAAGTTTCGAGCCTCAAATAACTTTGCGGGTGTTAGCAATAGGGCATGCAGAGCGTAGACTTTTCGAAAAGGGTGTTGCGATGGCGCTCTGCCCAAAGACATCTTTTGCATAAAAAAATGTGCGTTCTTGCCTAGCTGAAGCATTTCCCCGCGGCTTCCATACGTATAAAAAGAAAATCGTGACCAACGGCGTCTAGTGAACCAGTATTCATTACACGCGTTAGTTGAGAAAAAGTGGCAGCTGCAGTCCTTATATCTTGCGAGCTTCACCTGTTACATTTCGAGCCCGATTCTGTGCACGCCAAGCGCCATTACAAGAGTGGTTGCAGCCATGTTTATTGGACGCAAAGGTTTTGAGGCTGGCTCTGGATTTTTCGCTAAAGTGCAAACGAAATAAAACATGATCGATCTGTCATAGGAATCAGTAAGTACGGATATGGAACGTGTCTTTGCAGAGGTAGTTGAGCGTTTATTGTGCATTCCTATGCGAGTTTGAAGGAATGAATGTTATAGCAACAAGTTGGAATGTCACGCGAAGAACGGCAAGCCACTCGGAACTTGCATCAGGTTTCTCAAGCAGCAAAAACACACAAAAAGAACATACACAGGATGAGCGCGAACCAACAACTGTGACAGGTCGACACTTAAAGCACTTTGCCTAAACGCAAAGATGGACGTGCTGAACGAACGCGCGTAAACAGGATGAGTGCGAACAACTTCCACAATTGTTACTTTGCGAGCAGCGTGCTATTTTCGCAAGCGCTGCCGCTGCAGCTCGCAAAGTGGCCTTGGCACTCTAACTTCAACGCTCACTTGCGGTGAAAGCCCAACACGTACATCACAAGTTAAGCGCGAGCGCACGAGCTTCAGTAAAAAGAGAAGAAAATGTCTGCTTCAGTCAAAGACCAGAAAGTTCAGAAGAAAATTATGTATGGAATATGAGAATATTCTTTTTAGACACTGTGAAAACGGCACCCCGAAATGACCAACAATTAATGGGGTGTACGGGGCCTACCTAGTACCCTGCAACACTTTTTGAGCAGTCATAACCGACTGCCGATCGCTATTTTAGAATCCCGAAAACACACGAGCAAAATATTATAGCGCAGCACGCGCCCTAACATTCACAATAAATGATTAATATTGCTAAAGATTGCTTTCTTTTCTCTCGACAAAGGACGATACAAGCTCACGAATTACTCGTCACAGTCATTGTATCAGCCATTGGCTGATTTCAGCGCACTCGGTCGTTACAGGGGCTGACGCGGGAGGCCGCAACTTTACACGCGTCCGCACGTGTTCACAATGAAAAGCCGTGTGTTCGAATAGAAAAATATCAAAAGTGGTCAAGGCCACGAGATGCGCGTGACGTATCTTCATTCCCCGTGTCATTCCTCTCTGCTTCCAGCCCTTTCGTCGGCAGGAGAAAAGAGAGATTGAAATTGCAGGGTGCGACAAATCTTTGTACCTCCGCTCGTACTGGACGGATTCTAAAAACTTTTGCGGCGCTGAAGTCGGGAGGCGTTTAGCTCCTTTAGCAAATCTATTCTATATGGCGAATTGAAGAAGTATTACATGGCCTTTTTAAGGCACGCGCGCAAAGACACGCGCGGGGCGACAAGTTTTGAAGCACACCCGGTGGACCCTTGGCTCCATCTCGCCAGTGATAACAAGAGTACGCTGTTCGCAACCTGAAGAACGTGCGCTTTGTGGTTGAGTTCGTTTGCGCCGCGCGCTTCAGAGCATGAGGTCGAACGTTGGATTCCCGGCGACAAAACTCTTAATTTTTTTTATCATATCTTAAAATATGTTTCACATCATCATATTCGTGACCGGAATACGTCAGTGCAGACATAGTGGACCTCAGTATAAAACAAAAATAACGTCCCCAACGAAATACCAAAAGCGGTTTCGGTTTCGTGCATGCTCAGTGTACTCGCCGCTATTTCTTTGGGGCCCCTACTCTAAGACTGCATATTAGCAGTGAAGAACATTTCCTCAGCTGCTTTGCACCACTTCGACCAAATGAGCGGGTTCCTTCACACCTGCAGGGCCGGGTGGGCACAACAATGTGCCACACGCGCACGGACGCAAACAAAGTTGGCGCCTTGAAGTATGTGCTTGCTGATTGCCTACACAAAACCGTAAGACAAAGACTCACGTCCCGTGCGACCTACATATACCCGTACGCCATAGGTGCATCAATCATACCGCAGAATGTTCCTTAGCAGAATGTTCATAAGGTAGAATGTGTAGGGTGCGCCAAAAGTTACCAAGCCCCACTGCTGCAGGTGACCAGGAAACTTTTGACTAACTCTGTACCTTTAGAAATGTACGTAAGAAGCTTATTAAGAGGCACGTTTTTATGACGCCTAAATAGCGTCACTGAGACGCTACTTAAAGAGACGTGGGTGCAAAGTATCACATAGAAACACTTTATTAAAAACAAAATGCGTCACTCTGACAAAAACCTACCAATTGTTCCGTAGTTTTGCTGTAACTTTCTTAGAAGGTAAACTCAACGCCTTCCAGCACTGTTTAGAAACATGCTCAAATGTAGGCTGCAGGTCGCATTACTCAGTCTGTATGCTCAAAAATGGAAAGCAATCACTCTCTGATCCACAGCGAGAGTTAAACAAATTATTAGAATATAGTCACGAATGCTTACTGCAATAAGATCATTTAAGCCCGAAGCTGTACTTTCTTGCGGTCGGTCAACATTACGCCATGCATTTATGAACCAGTCATCAAATGGGAAACTATGCTTTCATTTTTTTTGTTCACTAATCCAAGGTGTTCTTCAAGTTCATGCTGGCGTGCCGGAGCAATTTTGAGGCGCAAATGCTGTGCTTTCTGTCCGCCCTTGGCTGCCTCTTCTTAGCCTGCCCCTCCATGATCATCGGTGCGGTGGCCAAGACTACAAGTACGCACTCGTTCAGAGACATTTTGTGGCAGCGTTGTGTCAACCTAGCCTATGCACATAATGAGCCAACCGTCAATTATCCCATAGCCACGTGTAAAAGACACTTTTCTTTGTGCTGTCTGATGTAGGTAACTCTAGTAAGATCTTGGTCTTATATTTTTCTCATGAAGACTTATACAAGTTGGCCGCGGTGCAACTTTTGGTGAAATTCAATCGTATAGTTATGTTTTCTCATGCATGCGCGCATGTCCCTCTATGAACGTCTCTTGTGAGGTAACTAATAGATGATCAAGGATAGGGTCAGTTGTTTAGTTTAACAAAGAACCATGGCTTAACTTATAGCGTGCTACTGGGACACAAAATCAATGTAGAGAGACCGACATGGAACAATACAATCGTGAACTAACAACTATTTATTCTTTACAATTTCGCCCCGCCGCGGTGGTCTAGTGGCTAAGGTACTGGGCTGCTGACCCGCAGGGCGCGGGTTCAAATCCCGACTGCGGCGGCTGCATTTCCGATGGAGGCGGAAATGTTGTAGGCCCGTGTGCTCAGATTTGGGTGCACGTTAAATAACCCCATGTGGGGTTTAACGTCCCAAAGTTTACACGAGGCAACTGAAGGAGCTATGAGATGCGCATTCAACAGAAGCATGCATGGAGTAGCGACTTGTGTAATGGTAGCTTAGTACCTGTCAGTAAGTTTTAAGTTCGAAGTTTGATTGATATGTCGGGTTTAACGTCCCAAAACCACCATATGATTATGAGAGACGCCGTAGTGGAGGGCTCCGGAAATTTCGACCACCTGGTGTTCTTTTAACGTGCGCTCAAATCTGAGCACATGGGCCTACAACATTTCCGCCTCCATCGGAAATGCAGCCGCCGCAGCCGGGGAAGTTCGAAGTTTATTCAGTGTTTAAAACATATACAAAATATAAACATAATATTACAGAAAAAGGTCCCATAGTGTAAACACTGTAGGGGAACCTTATTATAATGATAAAACAAGGAAATACTACTAAAACGGATGAAGCATAATGTTCATAGTAAAGAGTATAAAAATCTAAACAATGACGATTCCAAGATTAATGCAATTTAAAGCACAAAAATATCGGGAGAAGGAACCATACTATAATAAAAGCAGATACTAATCACAACGATGTAATTATAGATGTGTTTGAAGAACATTTAACAAAGGATGCTATTCGTTAACGATTACTTCTATAAGCTGATGTTTGAATGACAAAACAGAAAATGCATGCTTAATGATATTTAGCAAAGAATTCTAGAGTGTTATTAAAATAAACGCTAACCATAAATGGTTCGTACCTTTGGAAGTAAAAAGTTGTTGTTTGAGGAAAGATGGGTAATGTTCGGATTAGAAAGGTCTCAATTGAGAAGAATTTTAGAAGGCTGGAGTTCTTAAATACTTGTTAAGTGAATGTGTTGGCAATAAATCTTTTTATGTTGTAAATATTTGTTATTATTAGTTCCCGATACAAATCAGTAACATGAGAGCGTCCGCAGCTGCAGGTGATGATGTGAATAGCTTGATTTTGTACGTGTTGGAAAGAAGAAAGATGATAATGACATGTTTGGCCCCATGAAGCAATGCAACAGTTAGGATGACTGTGAATCAATGCATACTATACAGTGATCAAACTTGTGAAAAGTTGTGTTACTCACTGTGGTTCTCTATGATTCACCTTCGTTTCCAACAGAACAATTATTAACATTAACTTGTCATACTTGTGTTGAGTGGTTATATTATTCATTCATATTTACTATTCATTGTTGTTTTCTGTGATTCGCCTTCGTTTCTTTTGAGCACAATTAATTATTAACATTAAAATGCCATACTTGTTGTTGAGTGGTTTTCTATTCGGCTCGGTCTTTCAACTTCATATGGAGAGGAAGGGACGAGCTCGTCCGTAACGAGTGGTAAAGTACACGGCGTGATATATATAATGCTAAAGTGTACCACAGATGGTCAAGTGATTGCTAAGATTTCCCAGTGGTTGTTACCGTTCGATACCACTTGATACCACGCTCTCTATTGCTATCTAACCGTTGGTTAACAATGGCTGTACGCGTGTAGTGTTTGATGCACTTTGTGCCTGAGCTTCTGAGTGTATTCGTGGATACTAGGAGCCATCCTGAACGTCTTCCTACTTGCGGATAGCAATAGACATCTGTCTGGGTTCTTAAATACGCGTCGGCTGTTATGTTTAGCAGACGGTGCAATAGCAGACGGTACCAAGTCTGCTGGTGTGGGCTATGTAGTGCTATAGTGCGGACGATCTACTTATTCACTCTTGATTGAAAAGTTCCCGGTTCTAAAATTTATCTAATGCTAAAAAGTATATGCTCTCAAGAGACTCCGACTAAAAAGTCCCAGTGCGATTGATCACCCGGGGACTTCTTAGCTTTCGGTCACGTATACTTTAACGCTGCTTCTACAATGCTTGGTCACCGATTTATTAATTCTCCGTTTCATTTGTCATTATTGTACTTTAATGAACAATTTAATAGCCTTTAAACAACCTTAATCCGCAATGCCTCAAATTGTGCATTTTTCAGGTTCACCTTAATTTTCGTTTGCTTCACATGCACTAATTATTGCTTCTGATCACTCGGTATATAAGTATGCTAAGTCACTCTCTTTCCTCACCCCTTCGATGTTTTCTCCGCTCCACCTGGTCCTTTCCTATCTACGCAACGGGCCTGCCCGATCTTTGTCTTCTTCTACCACATGTATCCTCGGCATAGGGCGCTAGATTCCTTCGCTAACGAGCCATAACAAACTTAGTTGTCAAACAGCATTTTTGTCGTCAAAAAAAAACTTACTTTTCAAAAAGCTCTGAACCACGCCTAGTACAGGAAGCAGAAATTGCCAACTATTTTTCTCGGATAACAACTTGCCTTGGTCAATAAAACAATCATTTTTCCTCTGATTCCTTAAGCGAATATTTGTTTACATTTAGATATTCGTCATTATATCTCTAAATGTAAGAAACGCTTTGGAAAGGCATCTTCCACTCTTGTCCAGCGTCGGCTAACTTTCCTCGATGGCGCAGACTTCACGGCTTTCGGCTACACCGGTGGACACGTGCTGCG
Source organism: Rhipicephalus microplus (assembly GCF_043290135.1). Lineage (NCBI taxonomy): Eukaryota > Metazoa > Arthropoda > Arachnida > Ixodida > Ixodidae > Rhipicephalus > Rhipicephalus microplus. The sequence goes on from NW_027464591.1 coordinate 3,295,822, forward strand.
AGACACGGACATGCACGACGTCCTGCCGTACAGCTTCCGCTACCTGGTGCCATCCTATGCGTCGTTCATAGGTCTAGGCGCCATCGCGTCCGCCGTCATGTCTTCGGCTGGGGCGTCGGCGCTTAGCGCAGCCTCGCTCTTCACCAGGAACGTCTACTTCAACGTCATGAGGCCGACCGTGAGTGAATCCACGCCAGTCGGCACTCTTAGTCCAGGACAGTAGGTGGCGTAGGTGTACTACAAGACAGGTGGTAATCTCCGCGATGCATAGCACCATTCGCTCTAGGTGAAATCAAGCTAATCAATGAGCATCTATTCCTAGTGCCCCGGGTTCGTCCAAAAGACGAGTGATTTATCGGAACACATCTAACACCGATAGGATAGATGGTTCTCGGTGAGTTTTTCTAAGATTACTCTTTAGTCAAGGTGTCTTCACCGGTAGTGGCGAACAGTATGAGAGTTTCATGACTGAGATAAAAAAAAGACACGTCCATGTCAGGTGAACGTGCATATATTGACACCATACGCAACCTTTCTTTCATGTCCACACTTCGTTCTCTTCTTCCTGCTATAGAGATTTCAACAAATACTCGGGGGTGAAATTTACTTCTTTTTCGCGAACTGCTTTAAATCCCCCCCTAATTGATTAGTTTACTGCATGCAACGTACTTGCACAATGACTAAAAAAAGTTGAGATCACTTGCGTATTCGAGTCGTCTTAGGTGGTTTCACGAGGGACCCCGCAAGTATTTCGGTGACAACCGATCAAAAACACACTCCCGCAGGCTAGTTCGGATGAGATGGCTGCGGCTGTTCGCATGAGCGTGTGCCTTTTCGGTGCCACGACCACTGCCATGGCGCTAGACGTGCGCTCCATCTACACCGTGTGGAACCTGAGCGCCGACATCGTCTACGTCCTCCTCTTCCCGCAACTCGTCTGCCTCTTTTACCTGGCGGAACTCACGAATACCTACGGTGTTCTTGCCGGTACGCTCGTTTTTCTGGCCTGCATAATGTCCATTACTTTTTTGCGGACTAGTTGTTTCATTCTCAAATGCAGATTTGCTGCGTCAGCAGAAAGCAGAAGGGAGACAGAGTGTAGTTCTAACCAGTCTGCGCTAAAGCCTGCCTTCTGTCGTCTTTCTTTCTGCTTGGACAGCAAGTCTAGATTTCTGCATAACATAATTTTGGGACCTTCGACCGTATCATCAAGCAAACACTTTCAGGAACACAAGACTTCGCGAAAGTGGTGCTTCACGTGTTGCCCGTCTGCCGACCACATTAATCTGGAAAGGTATTGATCTCCGTTACGACAGTGGGTCGAAACGTTATTGCTTATGTATACACGCCAACGGTTCGGTTGGTTATGGGGGGAGCTTAACACACTAAGGTGGCTCACCTTATGAGACACGCCATTGTTGAGTGCTCCGGTTAATTTCCACCATCTGTGGTTCCCTATTATGCAGTGATATTGCACTGTACAAGAGCTCTCACTATTTCGCCTCCATAAAAATGTGACCACCACAGGCTCAGTCTAACATGTGTCTTCCGGGTCAACAAGCGAGTGCCAACTGAGACAAGTTGGTATCATCGTATCGATGACACTGATCGCATGACAGCATCACTACTGGATACAGTCCGTGATCGTGATAGTTCGTGATAACCTAAATTTACGGCCAGCTTGAAAACAACGAAATGACGAGATCGAAGTACTGTCCCTGTCCTTAGAGGGACTCAGGATGGCGCGGTCTCTTATACATGCCTTATTTAATGGAGTAACGGTGACGTGCACAAGCGCGTGAGTACAGACATTCGGTTTATTTTTTTTTGCTGACTTATGACTACTTATGTTATTGTTATGGGTTAAAAGAACTACTGGACCAACATTATTGAACGGGACCATGGTATAGCATGCCTCAATACTATAGCGGTTTGGGCTTGACTAAACCCACCATTTACTTTTAAATGCGACCAGTAAGATCACCACAGGCTCCTGCAGGATTACCTCAGGCTTCTCACAACATTTCTTTTTTGTTTGTTCCCTTTTTGCTCCGGCAGGGTTTCTTGTCGGTCTTCTGTTGCGTACGTTCTGTGGTGAGCCACTTATCAACGCACCCACGCTTGTGAGGCTGCCGCTGTGCCGCACAATGTGCATGATCGCCAGCTTCAGCTGCACCGTGGGAGTGTCGTACGCTTCCAAAAACCTGTTCGCGCGCCGAGTGCTCCCCGACTTCTTGGGCTGTTTCGTCGTGGTCGGCGAGGACGATCAAGGCCGATATTTGGTGCGTAGTGGCCTCGGCTCAATCTCGGAGCCACTTGCGCATAAAGACGCAGCAGTCGCCGCCATGGCTGGCACGCCCGTTCCAACAACCAGCGCCGGATCCGACGACCCGGAGCTCAAACCCGTAAGATGCAATGAATTTGCAGACCTGGCGCGAATCACGTACAATGTAGTGTATGTACACATAGTGTGCTCAAAAACTATAGCCACCTCATGCTGTCAAAGGTGCTAAAACAGCAAAGCGCTTTTGTGACAACTCCCGCTTTTCCTGAAGCATGCGAGAAATCTTTCGCAACTTCAGAAATAAGGTACGCATGAACTTCCCCTCTCATAGCCGGTCACCGCGTCTCCATCGCACCTTTCCTCCTCGCGGCTTCGCATAGGCTACTGCCTCTCCGGTAAAAGCAACTTGAAAACACTGCTTCGTCCGCGGCCGATGCAACCTAGAAGTGTGGTAGCTTGGGCTAGTTGGTATGGCATGACGATAGTTATAGCGCGAGAACAAAACGACGACACAGAGACAAGAAGGACTTTTGTGTCCCTCTTGTCTCTGTGTCGTCGTTTTGTTCTCGCGCTATAACTATCGTCGACTGATGCAGTCGCACTATTTATGGTTGTATCTGGGAACCAGAGTTTCATAGCCACAGATATTGATCTGCCTTGACGCTCAGACCTGGAATAGCTCCGGTATTAAAAAATATCCAACCTTATTCGCTACCATGTGAGCCAACGTAACTTGGCAATTTTCCTTCCATAAAGACATTTGAAAGACAGTCATGCGCCTTCGTAAGTATTCTCCTCTCAGCAGCATGAGTCATTCACTGGAAAACGGTCTAGCAGGTATGACGTCTACTGAGCGTTTCTCCGACTCCAGCAAATTCTAATCAATGAAACAACATGAGTAGGGATATTGTACAAAATGTCGTCGAAAGCTAGGTGACACTCAAGCAGAAGCCACTTGCAAAACTTAACAGACTATTACGTGGTTGTGCTATGGTCAATTTTAGAATAAAGTTGTGATATAACGACTTCACTGATGACTGCTTATCAATGAACTACGAACCGCTTTCAGCCAGAACATCACTGAGCATGCATAGACTTCGGTCATGTCCCACAGTCACATCGCAGTCCTGGGAACTTGAGGGTAAGAAGTGGTTAATTTTTAGATTATTGCATTAAATCATGAATAAATCTTAATTCAATGTCACTTTCAATGTTTCTGCATGAAGAGTTTCCATGAACTTTGTACTAGAATAGCTAACAATTAGTGTAACGAACTGCGTCAGTAAAACAATCGTGTTATTCATCAGGCTCCCTACATCAGGCTGCATGCGACTTATAAATGTTTTTAAAGCGGAAACTTCTGCTGACGGGAACCTGACTTGAGTCGAAAGAAGATATTTGCAACGCGATGACGTGGCTTATCACCAGGTACCAATGGTAGTGCTTCCTACAATGGTGGGAGCGCCAGCAGTAAATGATTATGAGCTCCGACTTCAGCAAAGTGCATTTCAAGTCGCCTTATTATGACGTACTTGGCGATTGTATTGATTACTGCTTTTAGTCATGCATGGCACTTTTGGAACTACGTGTCGGCCAATGGTAATGTCGTCCGCGTGGATTTCATGGTCAACACCGAGGATCTGGACCAGCAGCCGAAAAGCCACGCAAGCACGAGGTTAAACAATGTTAAGGAACAGCTTGGCCATGTGATGTCCGAAGTAATATGAGATGCATCGCACAAGACCTTTGTGGTCCCAATATTGCAGTGCATTAGTGATCAAGTTATAGTTTCAAGTTACGCAGTAATATTCTGCACAATGGCGAGGGATAAGATTGTCCACAAAATTTACGATCGCCCAATGCAGACTTAGTCTTATGTGTGTTCCAGTTTAGAAGTTAGACGAAGGTTCCGACACGTCCTCTGGAGAGCTTTCTTTAGGTTGCGTTGAATGATGTTAAAATCGTTCGACGTATTGCGCACCGTTGTACGAAACCATTCTTCCTCTGGAGCAAAACCTGCCATTCTCCCAACTTTCGCAGCAGAAGTGTCGTTCATTTGTCTTACCACACGCACACAGTAATAAGGCGCACTGCACGACGCAAACCCGTTATCCCGCTAGCGGAAGCCTTTTGAGACGTCCAAAGCGTTGTTTGCCTGTTTTAGCCGTCATAGCGGCAGTTTGCCTTATTAGCGAGTAGGCAATAGTGCACTGTTTCAAACATATGTTCCGTATTCTATTTTGATCATACATGTGAACACATACGAAAATGCGTTACGTTAGCGAAACGAAGCAAAGAGAATCGGGTGGAGCGTGCCTCCTCCTGAGGCACACGCTCGGATCGTGGAACGCGACCAAGTCTTCTTTTTTTTTTTAGCTTACTCGTTCACTACAAGGCCTCGAGTGATGTGTATAAGCGAGACATCGTTTTCGTGCTTTCATCAGGATGCCGAGACGCCAGCGACGCCTGCAGCCAGCTCGACCATGCGCTCCGGCTCTAGGCCGCCTGCAAACAACCCCGCGTTGGCACAGGTTTGCACTACGAGCCTCTGGTCCCGGGACTCCATGGTGCCGTGGAAGCTGCCGGCGCAACAGCCATGCACCGCCCTCGAAGAATTCGCGGAGAACGCCATGCCGACCAGTAGCAGCGTCCCGACCACTGCCGAGGCATTGGCGGTGACAGGCGGTGGCCACCCGGCGAACGTCACCGCAGTGGCAGTTAGTCCCAAATCCAGCCAACCGAGATGCCTGCCGCTGGTCGAGGAAAAACCCGACGAGAGCAAGGGTGTGCCACTGACGCCGAAGAAGTCCAAAGCCCCCAAACGAGACGGCGCGTCGAAGAAGGGCGCGCAAATGCGAGCACCTTCGAGCGCGTCCACGCCATCGAGCGTGCCCAAACGCAGCGGCAGGAAACGCGGCGGCCAACCTCGGGAAACCGAATGATGGAACGTGATTGACAGAGACTCATTAAGGAAAGCATGTGCTTGTGTATGTGCGTCTGTCGTCGACTTTGACATCGCGTTGTAAACTGTCTTTATCTGTGATTTCGTATAGAGTTTTATTTATTTATTTATTTATTTATTTATTTATTAGAATACCCTCAGGGCCCGTAGGGCATTACAGAGGGGGTGGGTACAACATATATAACACACAAGAAAAAAAGACAAAATAAAGAAACAAGTATCAGATGCGCAAATCAGGAAGGCAACATAAGTCAACTAAAAATGTATAAGAATTCAAGCACATACAAGTCAAAGATAGATAATGGAAACTGCGTATAGTTACAAGATTGCTGAGAAATTGCAGTCTTGAATAACAAAGGGTCTGTTATTGATACAACGGAAGAGGGAAGGTGGTTCCAATCGGCGGCTGTTTTCGGTAAGAAGGCTGCTGAAAAGAATTTGGTGCGGCAAAACGGAATGGCAACCTTATGCTGATGATCAATGCGCGATGAGTGGTATGACGGTTGTGAAATGAGGTCTCGCTTCATTGATGGATTGTGAAAAAATATCTTATGAAAAAAATGCAGTCGCGCCAGTTTCCTCCGGACAGTTAAATTGGGTAGGTCAAGGTTAGATTTCATTTCTGATATGCTAGCAGTACGGGAATAATTAGAACAAATGAACCGAACTGAGCGGTTCTGAACAGATTCTAACGCGTTAATTAAATTTTGCTGCACGGGATCCCATATAGCGGACGCGTACTCAAGCTTTGGGCGAATTAGTGATCGGTATAATAGAATTTTGAGGGACAGCGGAGTGCGAGAAAAGTTGCGGCGTAAGTATCCTAGCGTTCGGTTAGCGTTATTACAGATGTAGGTAACATGCGTGTGCCAAGATAGATTGTTGGTAATGTAAACGCCGAGGTACTTATATGAAGAGACATGCTGGAGGGGAACGGCGTTAATTCTGTAGGTACAGGGGGGAGAAATAGATCGCCGGGTTATTGACATGCATTTAGATTTGTTAGAGTTGAGAGTCATAAGCCATTTATTGCACCAGGTTGAGACAGTGTCAAGGTCTGACTGTAGAAATTGGTTATCATATTCATTGTTTATTTCGCGGTAAATTACACAATCATCTGCAAATAAGCTTATAGCGGAGTTAATGCTGTCTGGGAGATCATTAATATATATAAGAAAGAGTAAAGGGCCTAATACGGAACCTTGGGGTACGCCGGATGTTACTTTAGAAAGAGGTGAGTTATAGCCATTAGTTGTTACAAACTGAGTGCGATTAGTCAGAAAGCATTCAATCCATTTAAGAATGTTCGGGTCAATGTTTAAGGCACTAATTTTAAGGAGGAGTAATTGGTGAGGTACTTTATCGAAAGCTTTTTGAAAGTCAAGAAAAATGCAATGCACAAGTGAGCCGCGATCTAAAGCCGATCCTATGTCATTAGTAAAATAAAGAAGTTGGGTTTCACATGAGTAACTTTTTCGGAATCCGTGCTGGTATGGAGTAAAAAAAGAATTTGATTCTAGGAATGAGACAAGGTTGGAGTAAATTATATGTTCTAACATTTTACAAGGAACACTGGTTAGGGAAATTGGTCTGTAATTGAGAGGAGACTGTGTGTTACCAGATTTGTGCAGAGGGACCACCTTCCAGTCAAGCGGCAAAGTGGAGGTCTGAATAGATTGCGAAAAGATTAAGGACAGGTAAATTGATGAATACAATGCAGTGTTTTTTAGAAACTTTGAGTTGATTTCATCTACGCCACAAGAAGAGGATAACTTAAGCTTGTGAATTAAATTTTGCACTCCAACGGCTTCAACGGTAACAGGATACATGGGTAAAAAATCACGACTACATTTGCGGCAACGCAGAAGCAGAACAACTTGAAAAAGAAGTAACAAAAAAAATCATTTAATGCAATGCAACACTCTTCACAGCGAACTGGCTGCCCATCTGAGTTCGTAAGCGAAATGTTTATCTTTTCCCTAGGTTTAACAGTTTTCCAAAACTTAGAAGGGTTGGTTACAAGAATTGAAGGAAGGGTATCATTAAGAAAAACGCGCTTGGCTTCCTTGATAGCTGCTCTGTATTCGGAAAGGATAGATTTGTACACGTGCCAACGGGCTAACGAATTAGTCTGCTTTGCCTGACGGAACAACCGTTTCTTTTTATTCCGCAATTTTTTTAAGTCAGTTGAGAACCAAGGGGGTGTTGGCGACCCTTGATAACGTATGTGGGAATGTATCGCGTGATTAAAGATTCAACTTTCATTTTGAACAAGTTCCAGTTTTGTTGAACGCTGCGATCAAAGAAGCCATCAGCAAAGCTCTCAAAATTCGATTCGAGTTCACTGTTGATTGAGTCATAATCGCCGCGTGAGTAGTCTCTTATTGTTTTGCAATTGTTTGACCGACGCCTTAAAGAACTTGTTAGATTGAAGTGCACGAAACAATGGTCACTTATGCCTGGGATATATGAAATAGAATGGACAAGGTCAGGTACAGTGGTGAGAATCAGATCAAGAACATTTGATGAATTGGGGCCCATTCTTGTTGGTTGCGTTACGAGTTGGGTAAGGTTAAAGTCTTCGCACAGTTTCACGAAATGTAAACTGTCGGCTGAAAGTGAGCTTAATGAACAGGAAGGAAGTGACCAGTTTATTTTCGGGTAGTTAAAATCGCCTAGAATAAAAACAGGTGTATGCGGGTGCCTTTTGACAATATCATTCAAAGCATCATGCAGTTGCTCGCAAAACTCTGGCGTCGCACTCGGAGGGCGGTAACAGCCACAAAATATGACATTTTAATAGTTGACATGGAGGGAAACACAGACAAATTCTAAAGGTGATGCTATTACTATATGGCTAGAAACTATATAATCAGCTACGGCTATAAGTACACCACCTCCTGGCGATTCTTCTCTATCACATCTGTAAATGGTATAATTATTTTCACAATCGAACAGCTCTACACTTGCAATGTTAGGGGTAAGCCAGGTTTCCGTTAACACTACAACATCGGCGGCGCAGTCATCAAAAATTGAAGATAATGCATCCCGTTTGTTAAGAACACTTCGTACGTTAGAATATAAAACTGAGTAATTACGATAAGTAGCCGAGGGGTGAACTTTGTTAGGATAAGAGCGTATCTTCGTCGGCATGCGTAGCGGAGGACGAAGCTTCTGATGAGTTCTGCGCATTTGTATGCAGCTCACAAACGCTGTCGGTCACCGGAGAGTACACAAAGCACTTTTTGTTGATGTAAAGCTTATTGTATTTGACGGTATACTTCTCGCCACTCGCCCTGCCGAATTCAAAAAGCTTCTTGCGCACGTTTCTTGTTGCGCGGCAGAAATCCTCGCTGATTGACACATGAGACTCGCGAAAACTACTTCTAGACTGCAGTATGCTTTCTCGGAACTTAAAAGAAGCAAATTTTACGATCACTGGTCGAGATTTGCCAACTACGAATCTGCCTAGCCTGTGCGCGCGGGATATGCGGTCGTCGCTACTTCCCAAGTTTAGCTTCAGAGTTTCATTGAGGATTTGGCAAATTTTTTCTTCTGATTGCGCCCACGTTTCCGAATCGCAATCTTCTACTCCATAAAAAATCAAGTTTTCTCGGCGAGAACGATCTTCAAGTTCGTCAAGACGCTTGTTAACCGAAAGTACATCCGGTACCCGTTGACGATTCGGCTCGCTGTCTGAGACCCGGACACATTCCTCAACTGCGCATAATCGGTTGTCTAATTCTGCCACTTTTTGTTCAAGAGACACTTGCGCTTCTCTAACTTCGTTAATGGATTTCATAAGTTCTTCGTGTTTTGCGTCTATCTTAGAGTGAGCCCCTTAATCAACGAGATTAACTCGTTGTATTGCTTCCCCGTATCTTCTTTTGGCGGGCCCGGGTTTTCCTCAACATCGCCGGACATAGCCAGAAGCCTAACGACATGAACGCACTCACAAATGGACATAAGCAAAACTTGTGGGCATGGAAGCATCAGCAAACAAATGTTGTTTGTTTTTTTCGCATAGAGGGAAACCGGTGAACTAACCTGCACAATATAACAGAAGGGTGTCAGATGCGTGTACATCTTTGCCGAAGTTCCATGCCCACTAAAGGGGCGGCCGAAGATCCAGCTCCTTATATAGCTGCCAGTTGATGCATCCGTCGATGCTGATAACTGTGGGCGGTCGAGCACCGGCATGCATTCACGAACGCGCAAACCGGAAGGCTGGCAAGCGGGAAAGTCAGGTGATCGCATGGTTTGATTGAAGCGCGTGTCCAAGAACGCTACCGGGTGCGCAGACGCGGCTCCGGGAAAAAGACTGGTAGATGAGGCAATGACGGTCGAAATCAGCACAACATAACAGAAGGGTGCCAGATGCGTGCACATCTTTGCCGAAGTCCCATGCCTACCAAAGGGGCGGCCGAAGATCCAGCTCCTTATACAGCTGCCAGTTGATGCGTCCGTCGAAGCTGACCGCTGTGGGGGGTCGAGCACCGGCAGGCATTCACGAACGCGCAATCCGCAGGGCCGGCAAGCGGGAAAGTCAGGTGATCGCATGGCTTGGCTGAAGCGCGCGTCCAGGAACGCCACCGGGTGCGCAGACGCGGCTCCGGGAAAAGGACCGGTAGATGAGGCTGTGACGGTCGAGATCTGCACAATATAACAGAAGGGTGTCAGATGCGTGTACATCTTTGCCGAAGTTCCATGCCCACTAAAGGGGCGGCCGAAGATCCAGCTCCTTATATAGCTGCCAGTTGATGCATCCGTCGATGCTGATAACTGTGGGGGGTCGAGCACCGGCATGCATTCACGAACGCGCAAACCGGAAGGCTGGCAAGCGGGAAAGTCAGGTGATCGCATGGTTTGATTGAAGCGCGTGTCCAAGAACGCTACCGGGTGCGCAGACGCGGCTCCGGGAAAAAGACTGGTAGATGAGGCAATGACGGTCGAAATCAGCACAGCATAACAGAAGGGTGCCAGATGCGTGCACATCTTTGCCGAAGTCCCATGCCTACCAAAGGGGCGGCCGAAGATCCAGCTCCTTATACAGCTGCCAGTTGATGCGTCCGTCGAAGCTGACCGCTGTGGGGGGTCGAGCACCGGCAGGCATTCACGAACGCGCAATCCGCAGGGCCGGCAAGCGAGAAAGTCAGGTGATCGCATGGCTTAGCTGAAGCGCGCGTCCAGGAACGCCACTGGGTGCGCAGACGCGGCTCCGGGAAAAGGACCGGTAGATGAGGCTGTGACGGTCGAAATCTGCACAATATAACAGAAGGGTGTCAGATGCGTGCACATCTTTGCCGAAGTTCCATGCCCACTAAAGGGGCGGCCGAAGATCCAGTTCCTTATATAGCTGCCAGTTGATGCATCCGTCGATGCTGATAACTGTGGGGGGTCGAGCACCGGCATGCATCCACGAACGCGCAAACCGGAAGGCTGGCAAGCGGGAAAGTCAGGTGATCGCATGTTTTGATTGAAGCGCGTGTCCAAGAACGCTACCGGGTGCGCAGACGCGGCTCCGGGAAAAAGACTGGTAGATGAGGCAATGACGGTCGAAATCAGCACAACATAACAGAAGGGTGCCAGATGCGTGCACATCTTTGCCGAAGTCCCATGCCTACCAAAGGGGCGGCCGAAGATCCAGCTCCTTATACAGCTGCCAGTTGATGCGTCCGTCGAAGCTGACCGCTGTGGGGGGTCGAGCACCGGCAGGCATTCACGAACGCGCAATCCGCAGGGCCGGCAAGCGGGAAAGTCAGGTGATCGCATGGCTTGGCTGAAGCGCGCGTCCAGGAACGCCACCGGGTGCGCAGACGCGGCTCCGGGAAAAGGACCGGTAGATGAGGCTGTGACGGTCGAGATCTGCACAATATAACAGAAGGGTGTCAGATGCGTGTACATCTTTGCCGAAGTTCCATGCCCACTAAAGGGGCGGCCGAAGATCCAGCTCCTTATATAGCTGCCAGTTGATGCATCCGTCGATGCTGATAACTGTGGGGGGTCGAGCACCGGAATGCATTCACGAACGCGCAAACCGGAAGGCTGGCAAGCGGGAAAGTCAGGTGATCGCATGGTTTGATTGAAGCGCGTGTCCAAGAACGCTACCGGGTGCGCAGACGCGGCTCCGGGAAAAAGACTGGTAGATGAGGCAATGACGGTCGAAATCAGCACAGCATAACAGAAGGGTGCCAGATGCGTGCACATCTTTGCCGAAGTCCCATGCCTACCAAAGGGGCGGCCGAAGATCCAGCTCCTTATACAGCTGCCAGTTGATGCGTCCGTCGAAGCTGACCGCTGTGGGGGGTCGAGCACCGGCAGGCATTCACGAACGCGCAATCCGCAGGGCCGGCAAGCGGGAAAGTCAGGTGATCGCATGGCTTGGCTGAAGCGCGCGTCCAGGAACGCCACCGGGTGCGCAGACGCGGCTCCGGGAAAAGGACCGGTAGATGAGGCTGTGACGGTCGAGATTTGCACAATATAACAGAAGGGTGTCAGATGCGTGTACATCTTTGCCGAAGTTCCATGCCCACTCTGTTTTCCCGCCTTGTACGAAACTGCGGGCACTTTCGCGAGGTTGAGCTTGTTTTAGCGTAGTGAACTGAAAGACACAAGCGTGACTGCCACGTTGTGCCATAAATTTCAATTTCTTTAATGTTAACGTGCTCAGTCTGCGCGGCTTAAAATAAAACTTATAAGGACAACCTATCGCTCTGCCTGAGTACATGCGCTACTGTGTATCGTTAATTATTTGTTCAGAGTCGAGCTGTGTTCATTACTTCTCGTCACAGTGTGCGCACGTTCCGTAGAAATTAGGACACTGTTTCAGCACTCGTGCTACACCATGCGCAGGATGAGAAGATAAAACTTTCACGGTGCGCTCGAAATCGAATTTTCGTGAAGGTGCCTACACACGCTTGTACGCACACGCACACACAATTCTATGAGAGTGACACACTGAGCACTTGATTTTTTTCCAATGTCTTTGCAAAGGGTAGCTGCTTTGCAATGATATCGTCGTTATGTGAATGCATTTGGTCTTTTATAAATGCTATGTTGGCATATTAAAAGAGCACGGAGCTAGAAATATTCAACCCAGAAAACGCTCTCAGCGGGCCCAAAAATATTTGAAGGTGATGGTGGCCCGTTGGTGCTTATTTCCATATTTCTCGATGTCACCGACAATCTTGACCGAAACTGTTAACGTTGGATCGGAAACTTTTGACGCGGAAGATTTTACGCCGGAGTTCAAGATTTTATTAACGTGTACGTGTCACGTAAATAACACCCAAACAATTGCATAGATCGGATATGAAAGTCAAAGGTCAGTCAACGGGCGTCAAACCCACGATCTCTCGGTCCATCACAACTTATCCCGTGGTCAGTTTGAACGGTTTGAAAAATACTCAAATGAGTTTTTTATGTGACAATTACCTACATGTTTAACCCAGACTTGATATAAATAATCAACATTGGATTGCTAAATAGATAGCAATGGATTTTCAGGTACTTGAAAAGGCAGTACATCTAGCACGACGCTTAGAAGACGCGTACAACATACAGGGGCAAGCAATTCACTTATATATACATAAAAAAGGAATGAGAACATCGTGATGCCTTTCCTACTTTTTTATTACTACAACACATCCACATCAAGCTCGTGTGACATCAGGCGGAAAAAACGCGTTAGTGCAAACGAGACCTTTGCGCATTCTATTCATAAATGTTATAGCACGGCTTCCATTTAGGTCGGATGCCGCAGTCACGCCGCAACGAAACGAACGTCTGTGCCTGGAACGTGGATCATTTCGAACTAGAGTAGAGGAGGACCTGAAAACTGTGGCTCACTCTATACGCCGGGGAAAACTGCCCTATAATGCCCACTGCGAGTGCCACTACTAGCTGCCCAATACGGCAGGATTATTTTTACCTACTAGCCAGAGAAGGGTGCAGCACTACGTGGCCGAAAAAGCAACGACATGCGCAGCTACTCAATTAGTTCATGCTTTTGCTGGTGATGGTGATCGCTTTGCCTAAGTGCGTTCCAACGTATGTGTTCTAAGAACACTCACTTGCGCAATTTATAAGTTGTGACGCCTGGCGCAATTCCATGCATCTGACACGTAATACTACACGTGTTGTAGAGACTTTTTATAAAGTGTTTATTTTGCAAAGGAGTATGAAGCAGTGGTGTGGCTCTGCGGTAGCACGCGTGCTCACCACGGGGATAGCCATCGACTTGAAATTTCGGCGAAACTAGTTATTAATCATTATTACGTTTAAACTGTGACCAACTGATACAGAATGAACTCTACATGAAAAATAAGTAAAGCTAACGAGTGCTTTTGCTAGTGCAACATGGCCCAAGCCCCTTTTAAGGTTAATCTTTTGCGTAGTCTTTTTATAGGTATCCCGCCGTTGAGGCTTGTCTGTACACTGATGGACAGTGGATCCGAGCTAGGTGCTCCAACGGGCTGCCAGATCCGATGATAGCTTTCGTGCCCTTGCTGAACCTGTTCCAAAGGTGGACACCGTAGCTGCCATTCACGTCCTCGAGCACCTTTTCGGTCATCGTTGGATCAAAGAACATCTTCCACTCGCCAAAAGAAACCTTGAAGAATGTTGACGAGCTAAGAAAGTTCACGAGCCGGGCATAAAATGGGGCATGGCGCAATTGAGTCAGCAACAATGGGCCGCACGATTGAAAGCTCCGTGGATCGTACTGGCGTGCACACGCCTTCATGAGCGCTCTCACAGCCGGATGCATCTTGCGGAAGAAAAGCACGCTGTTGGTCACATGCACTTCATCTTCCTCGAAAGCAACGGAGTTTTCTATTGGCTTAAGCGACTTCAGAACAATTATGTCTAAATCCAAGTAAACGCCACCACGCTTCCAGATAATCGCGTAGCGAAGAAAGTCGCTCAGATGTTCTACGAGAGAAGAGCTTTCACGTAGTGCACGGCGATTTGAATACAGCCGCGACAATGGAGTGCCTGCGAGTTCGGTGCGCGGCCTTAGCCGTGTGGACGAAAAATTCGGCAGCTTTGAGAGTATGCGACGGTAAGCGCAAGAGCGAAGGTGTCGTCCGGTGTGAAGTAGGTGCACGGTGAAGTCGCCGTTGTGCCGGCTGGCTGACTCGATGCTGCAGGCTTGTCGGGCTGTTAGCTTTCGCCGGCCAGATGTTTCGAGGAACCATATATCGTGAGCTTCCCTGGCCGCCGGTTCTGCGGAGAGAAGGAAGAGGGACTTGGTGACTACGATGCAACTAACCTCAGTGGCGGTAAAATAAAAACATTAATCTACCTCTGAATCCAAGACTTTCTTCTTTATGGCTTATCTTTGTTACTTTGCGGCACTATGCCATTTGGCATAAACTTTAAAAAAATAATTCGCACGAGCTTCACACCGCAAATATGTACAAACTATGCAGTACAGCTGAGCGTTCGCATGGCCTAAGAGTCATAGAGAAATAAACTATATAAGAGGGACCACTGGAGCCTTATTGTGGCCCAGCAAGAAACAGTCTGAACAAACACTAGATGGCGTACCCATCCTCGCTTTTACTCTTTTGTTAAGACATGTTTCCTCAGGAGGACATTGAATACCGAAGTTTGGCATAGATTTTATGCAAAGAAGAAAGTTTATTAATTTGTGCAATTTTCCATACCCGCTTTACATCATGTCTCACTGAGGACATTCAGTGAATTGCAACAAAAAACAGTAAAGTATGACAAGAAAGTGTTGTCTTTCTGCATTTATTTTGCACGAAGAGACACATTCATGTGGTTGAGATGTACTGTACATTTTCTCCCTTCGGGGAAGCATGGGTGTGAGGCCTAGTGTAAAAGACACTCGTTTTCGGAGCATGAGGGTGCGGGTTCCAGTCCCAGCGTCAGAAAGAAGAAAGTTATTTATTTATGCTGAAGACAATACCGGGTCTGACCAACCACTCGTGACGCTGAAAGCAGCGCGGTAGCTGGACCAGAGGGCCCTTCGGGAGTGTCCGCTCTTTATGTAAACATGTTTCTCTGTGTATAAGTTAGCTTCGGTGACGCGGGCGTTCTCGGACAAGCTGTAATATGATCTAGAGCTTCATGTCCCTAAACTACGATATAATCACAGACGCCTTGTGGAAGGCCCCGAAAATTGTGACCTGGTGTTCGTTAAAGTGCAGTGACATCGCACACAACGCAGGCCACTACATTTTGCCTCCATCGAAATGCAACCGCCACGGCCGGGATCGAACCTGCAACCTTCGAATCAGGGCCGAGCAGCGTAGCCACTACTCCACCGACGCGGACTTTTCGAACAAGCAAGCGTCGGTGTTCCAAACTTGCAGTCCGCACTACTGCCCTGCTGGGAACACCAACTCTTATTTGTAAGAAAGTGTGCCTTTACGTTGCCTGTTTTGGTACTGAGTTTACCTGTAGTGTCATTGCTCCAAGTGTAGCAGCCTCTTCTAACGCGACAGCTTTAAAGAGCTCGTTTCACAGAAAATCCGGCGTTGGCGTCGTTGGTTGAGCGAAAAATCATCGTCTTTGCATGACCGAATAATTAGCCATCTTTGCGTGACTGCAAATAATAATTAAAAAGTTCCGGGTCTGTGGTGTTGGAACGCGGATTGTTTGCTGGGCAAGCGGGTGTCCTGCCACGCAGCCATACCTCTGCTTGTGAATACCGTGAAAATTGCTTCCTCTGCTTGGAAATGCAGTGAAAGTAATTTTCGTGCTTTACCAAACACAATGTCCTGTATACATGCTTCACAATTCACAACATGCAATATTGTCATAATAATGCGTGATACAATTGTGCATTGCAATCGGCCGCCAGAAAAAGGGGTAACCGGAATGACTTCATCGGTTAAAGGCAGTCACCCACTAAAAAAGCACAGATGCTGCTGCTTGCTTAAGACCACGTAGTGGGTGCATAGCACGTTCGAAAAGATTTAATACACTAAGTGTTTGAAGTACGCACTAGGAACAGAGTATCGCTATCACGTACAACTTTCAAAGGCGATCGAAGCTTAAGGTCCCCCCCCCCCTTTTTTTTAGATGCGGAGCATCTAATACTCGAGGCTTGTAGTGCGGCGCCGTCCGCAAGCTTCCTCCTCCTTCTTCCACCATCTGTGCATCCCTTCCCCCTCTACACACCGCGCGCGCTTCACTCCTCCACCATCTGTGCACCCTTCCTCCTCTACACACCGCGTGCGCTTCTCCTCTTCACGAACATTCGCTAGCTGTATAATGTAGCGCGCATGCGCCGTCACGCTTCGAGAACATCGGCAGCTGACGCGCGCGCATGCGCCGTTGCACTTCTCCCCCTTCTCGAACATTCGACAGCTGGCAGTGCATGCGCCGTCGCGCTGTATATATACTCAAGGTCAGTGCTCGCTCGCTCAGTTGCCGCTCGTCGGTTGGTTTGTACGGCGCGTCGACGTCCGAGGTCGCAATGATCGACGTCCCTTCGACCAGCGCCGGCCAAAGTGTTGGCGGAACCGCAACCAAGTCGTCGTCCGAAGACAAGGCAGCGCGGAGAAGAGCTCGCGACGCCGAACGTAAACGTCGGCGTCGAGCGGAAGATTCTCAACTTAGAGAACGTGAAGCCGCTGAGAGACGTCAGCGTCGAGCAGCAGCACCGGATTCGGCCGCTTTGAAACGTAAGCGTCGACAAGAGGACCCGGACTTTCGAAAACGGGAAGCCGAGTGCAAGCGTCGTTTAACACCCCGTTAACCAATTATATGCTCCGCATCCTCCTCAGTGTTCCCCCGAGGGAAGCTGCGGCCAATTTTTTTACATAGTTTGCGATTTACTTGGCCTATATCACTCTACTTTTGACTATTTCGATCAGTATGTACTTGACGTGTAGCACTCTTTTTCTCCCATCTTAGACAAAGAGGACGCACAGCCTGTGTGTGTGCCTATAGTACGCAGGTATGCTGCCAGCGCGCGGCGTCTGCAAGTGTCACCGGCAGTGCTTATCGCCGACGCTATAAAGTCAGTGATTTTTCGCGTTCACGGAGCCCAACTGTTCTGTGTGCGCACACTGAGAGCCAGGATACATTTTCATGTGCAAGAAAGCGTGCTTTACAAAACAACGCATAATTTCGATCATTCACTCGATGTCAGTGTTAAGGTGTTTTACACACACACACACACACACACACACACACGCACACGCACACACACACACACGCACACGCACACACACACACACGTACACACTTCCTGTTTTCACATCGCACGCAAGACAACATGTATTGGCGGGACCAAAGATATTTTAAAACCAGTTCGCCCAAACACTCCCGTCAATCACCTGTTTTTCAGTTTGCTAAAATGGGAATCTACCGTGCATAGTCAGTTATCCTGCTTTCTGTAGGCATGTCATGTCATTTAATATTATTTTAACGATCATCGCAATAGTTCTGCTCATCGTGCCATGAGACCGACAACTCCACAACATCTTACTGTAAATTCTAGAACTATTTTTTGTAAGAACTTAAACGGATGCAGCCACAGGGCTTACGCAGGATTGGCTATTTCATACGAGGACTTGGAATGTTTTTTTTTTTCATGTTACCAATGACCCTCAGTAATTCTCTATGATTTGAGCCAATGAGGAAAAACAAACCAGTTTGTGTCTTTTAATGACAGGTAGAGTTACTGACTATAATGTTACATGATCTTGGTCACATCTGCTGAAATGACTGATACTCTTCGATACAATTGGCTAAATTGTGGCCAGTACAGGCTACAGCGCTAACTAATGCAAGTTCCAATGTACACTGCGAAAAGTGTTAGCACCAGCATGGTCTCCATGGAATGTCAATCTATTTATGCGCTTGCTTCTTTCACGCTTGAAGTACGTCCTTATGTCAATATGGGGCTTTTAAACACAGGTACCTTTTAGGTAAAAATAATTTATGAAAATAACTGTCACTTCAAGTTAAAAGCATACATCTCTTGCGTACTGTCAGTTTGAACATATGGGGCTGAAACAATGCAGCGTTACAAAGCAAAAAGTTGGATTACACAGAGCACATTGCATTGTAAACTCGTAGGAATAACATTAACAGATTAGAGGATGGCAGAATGAGTCAAAGAACCAAAGGGGTTGCCGATTTTTTAGTTGACAGCAAGTAAAAGCAATGGACCCAAGTTGGCCACGTAATACGTACAACATACATCCAGTGTACGAGAACAGACTGGTCACTAATTGATTTATTACACCTACCATTACACCTACCAAGCGCAGGTTAGTGAGGTATTCTTCTTTAACTCTTATCCCCAACTGTTCCCATTCTAAGCTTCTGAATACCTCCTGTCAGCACGCGGTAAATAGCATTGGGGAGATTGTGTCCCCCTGCCTTACACCCTTATTGATTGGTATTCTGTTGCTTTCTTTATGAAGCACTATGGTAGCAATTGATCCCCTGTAGATTTCTTCCAGAATGTTTATATATACTTCATCTACGCCCTGATTCGCAGTGTCTGCATGACGGCTGATATTTCTACTGAATCAAACGCCTTCTTGTAATCTATGAAGTCTATGTATAGTGGTTGGTTATACTCTGAGCATTTCTCTATTACCTGATAGATAGTATGAATGTGGTCAATTGTTGAGTAACCTGTTCAAAATCCTGCTTGTTCCTTTGGTTGATTGAATTCTAATGTTTTCTTTACTCTGTTAGCAATTACCTTTGTAAATAGCTTGTATACTACAGAGAGCAAGCTGATCGGCCTGTAATTCTTCAAGTCCTTGTCATCTCCTTTCTTATGTATTAAGATGACGTTAGCGTTCTTCCAAGACTCTGGTACTCTTCCCGTCAGGAGACACCTCGTAAACAGGGTGGCTAGTTTTTCTAACACAATCTGTCCTCCATCTTTCAGCAGATCTGATGTTACCTGATCCTCACCAGCAGTTTTGCCTCTTTGCATGCTCTCCAAAGCTTTTCTGACTACTTCTATCATTACTGATGGGGTGTCATCTGGGTTACTGCTAGTTCTTATAGTATTAAGGTCGTGGGTGTCTCGGCTACTGTACTGATCTCTGTAAACCTCCTCCGCTATTTTAACTATCCCATCCATATTGGTAGTTATTTTGCCTTCTTTGCCCTTAGTGCGTACATGTGATTTTTGCCTAAAGTTTGCTCTTGACTCCTTTGGTGCTTCCTCCGTTTTTCAGAGCGTGTTCAATTCTCTCCATGTTATACCTTCTTACATCGCATACCTTACGCCTATTAATCAACTTCGAAAGCTCTGCCAGTTCTATTTGGTCTGCTGTACTTGAGACTTTCATGATTTGACGCCTCTGAGATTCTTCGTTTCCTGGGAAAGCTTGCCAGTGTCCTGAGTGATACGCGGGGTTTAACGTCCCAAAACCACCGTATGATTATGAGAGACGCCATAGTGGACGGCTCCAGAAATTTTGACCACCTGTCGTTCTTTAACCTGCACCCAAATCTTAGCATCCGGGCCTACAGCGTTTCCGCCTCTATCGGAAATGCAGCCGCCACAGCCAGGATTCGATCCCGCGACCTGCGGGTCAGCAGCTGAGTACTTTAGCCACTAGACCACCGCGGCGGGGATAGTAAAAGGTCTTCGTCCAGCAGCTCGCTAAAACAGGCTGACGATGGTGTTGAGCTTTACAGACGTTTTACAAAAATACTATGAAGGTAGAGCTGCTGTCTCTGCACTGCACTTCTTCGTCGAGGCGTCCGTACTTTGCCTCAAATGAAACGACCTGTTGCGACTAATTAATATATTCTGTGATTTACCATTTCAGTTATTGACCTGAGGGCAGCTAGTGATTGAAAGTAGTAGCGCATGAAAATAAAAGATATGTGCATTTTTTCTTGAAATCACAAATGGTGCCCGTGGTTCGAGATATTCATCATTGATCAATAAGGGCTATATCAAAACTCATCGCGCCCAGCGCGCACGATATACACAGGGTCTGTTACATCAGACCTGAGTTACGCGAGGCAAGAAATTGATGAAATGGAAGGGGCGTCATCAGCCGAGCTGTGAAACAAGAGGGAAAAAAATAGGCAGCATATCCACGCAGTGAATGATGGAGAGTGGGGCGCAGCATTCGTCCGTCCATTCGTACTTGCTTCCGTCTTTATTTATTTTTTATTTATTTATTTATACATGTACCTACATCGCCCTTACGGGCATTATTGTAGGGGGGAGAACAAGCAAAAGAATACAGTACAGTCGATATACCGAAAAAGATGGTTGCGGATAAAAGGCTGTATCGTTTGAAAGAACATAGTCATAACAAAGTGAAACAACACTGTCATAAATAAGGCATCAAATTGCAAATACAAAGCAAAACGTTGAAAGAGAAGAGTGCTATTGGTAACATAGGGCAATAAAAACAAAAAAAATAACTAGTACGGAACGTATCAGAAATACAGTAATGATTAGTTCAACAAAAAATTGTGCAAATTTTTAACAAAAGATAAGGGAGGCGCAGAGACAATTTCCTCTGGCAAGCCGTTCCACTCATGCGTGGTTCTTGGAAAAAAAGCGTATTTGAATGCGTTGATCCTGGAAGTGTATTCACGCAGTTTTAAAGAATGGTCAGTACGGGGTGACACATAGGTAGGTGGCTTTATATACTGATCCTTGTCGATGCCTGTTTTGTTCATGAATATGCTGTAAAATAGGGACAGTCGTAGGTATTTTCGCCGGTCAGCTAACAGAGGCCATTGCAATCCTGAACGAATGTCAGCTGATCTTATGGTAAAGTTATAATTGCTTGCCACAAAGCGTGCTGCGCGTGCCTGTACACGCTCCAGGGCTTCTATATTTGATTTTGTTGAGGGGTCCCAGTCACTGCAGGCATATTCTAATATGGGACGCACATTGGATATGTATAGTGTTTCTTTCAACTTAGTTGGTGCCTGTCTGAAATTGCGCCTCAAAAAATTTAGCACTCGACTAGCCTTTAATGTTAAGTAATTAATATGAGCGTTCCAAGATAGGTTGGCATAAAAAATGACCCCTAGATATTTATATTCTGTTTCAACCGGCAAGGTAGCCCCGGCCATGACGTAATTTGAAATCCGAGGCTGTTTTTTGTTCGTAAACCTCACCAATTTACACTTCGACAGATTTAGTGTCATTCTCCATGAATCACACCAAGAAACTATGGAGTTCAAGTCATTCTGCAATTGAACGGTGTCCGCTTCAGAGGTAATGTTACTGTAAATGCAGCAATCGTCAGCATACAATCGAACACGGCTAGAGAGATTGTCGGAGATATCATTTATAAAAATAAGAAAAAGCAGGGGCCCCAAAACTGACCCTTGTGGCACTCCTGACAATACACCGACGCTTGATGAGCACACACCGTCAAGAATCACGCACTGCTGTCTTTCTGAAAGATACGCCTCAATCCACATGAGAAGGGCATTAGGTATGCCTAGACAATGAAGCTTTTGCAACAACAACACATGTGACACGGAATCGAATGCCTTCTGGAAATCCAGAAATATACAGTCAACCTGAAGGCCTGAGTTAATAGAAGCTGCAATGTCGTGCGTGAACTCGACCAGTTGTGTATCGCACGAGAAACCCGCCCTGAAACCGTGTTGCAATGGGGAAAAGAAGTTATTACTTTGAAGATGATTCATTAAGTTTGTGTAAATGATATGTTCGAGTGTCTTGCAGCATACGCTTGTCAGAGAAATGGGCCTGTAGTTACACTTTTTTGTTTTATCTCCGCTTTTATATACTGGGGTTACGTTGGCATTTTTCCAATCAGCCGGTAAAACGCATTGTTCAAGCGACGTTTTGTACATGAGAGTTAAAAAAGGGGCGATAGACACTGCGCAGTTTTTCAAGACGAAGTTGGATATACAGTCAGGACCAGGAGCAGAGTGAACATTTATTTTTTCCAACAAGAGCACGAAACCGCGTTCGGCAATTTCTATGTCGTTCATTTGCGGGAGCGAGCCATCATTCTGGCATAGACTACATGTGTTAACTGGATGCGAGAACACAGACTGAAAGTATGTATTGAAACCCTGAGCTTTGGCTTCCGTGTTAGATTCGTAATTTATCCCGTCCATGATGTCAGGAATAGTGGGTCTAGAATTACTTTTATTTTTCACGTATTTCCACACTTCCTTGGGGTTGGTTTTAAGTTTCTCGCCTAGATCACAAAGGTACATTTCTTGTGCTCTGCGCATAGCTTTTGTCACCACTTTGCCTATCTCTTTCATTTTTGAAAGCAACGCAGGATCAGGCACTTGGCAATACTTTCGATACAATCGATTCTTTCTATTTATCTTTGATCGGAGTTCCCTACTGAGCCATGGTTTATCATTGCGTCGCCTGGCCGAAATGATACACGAAGGAATGAAAGTTTGGGTCAAGGACATTATCTTTGTTTTGAAGAAATTCCACTGCGCATTCATGTCTAACGATGAACTATGCGATTGGAACTCAGGAAAAAATGCATCCAGTTCACGCGACAGTGATGGGTAGTCACCTTTTTCATATGAGAACACTTTGCGGGGTGCCTGAGCGCGGCGGTTTTTAGCACTACAAGACATTTTAGTGACAACAACTTCATGGTCGCTGATACCAGGGACTGTGACAACAGAGGATACAAGAGCCGGTTCACTGCACAAAAATAAATCAAGAATGTTTGCACTGTCACCACCAATTCTTGTTGGCGTTTCGACAAATTGAAATAATGAGTGGGCATTAATCATCTCCCTAAAGGTAGTATACAGGAAAGACGTTGTGTTTAACACGGGTTTAAAGGACTTCCATTCTACATCCGGGAAGTTGAAATCGCCTCCGAGAATTACGTGCGTTGTTTGCAAACTTAATAAAACGTTGCTCAACTGAAAGAGAGGATGGGCAGTTTTTATACCGGGCGGCCTATAAAATGAGCCAATGGCAACAGAAGAACCGTTTTGTAGCAAAATTTTACACCAGACAGTTTCGCATGAGTCGGCTTCGATGCTTATAAAATTGCTAGCTATGCTATCTTGAATGAGAACGAATACACCACCACCATGGCAATTACGGTCTTTCCTATATACGGTATAGCCAGACGGAAACATTTCGCTGTCGCTAATTGTGTTGTCGAGCCATGATTCCGTACCAATGACTAAGTGCGGATTTGTTGATTCTATCAAGGAACTGAACTCTATAGTTTTATTTTTGAGGCTTCTGCAATTTACTACAATACATACGAGATCGTGTTTGCCGGATGGCTTCTTTTTACGGTAAGCTGCATTCGTTAGTGGCTATCGAGTATCCCTGGTCACGGTGTCGGTTTCAGCATTATATACGAAGGTTTGGTTGCCTATTTTCATTTTATTAAAATGCAACTTGTATTCTGCTTTACGGTCTTTGGCGAACTGAATCAGTTTCTTTCTTGCCTGTCGAATTTTACTGGAATAGTCCTCACTCAACGCGAACTCAGTTCCTTTCAGCTTTGAGGCAACAGCAAGCACACGTTCTTTGTCTTTAAATGACAAAAACCTCAGAATTATGGGCCTTGCCTTTACCGCTGTGTAGCGTCCTAGCCTGTGAGCTCTTTCAATGGCAGCAGTGCTGATTGCCACGTTCAGTTTTTCGGAGCAAAAGGCAATCACTCGAGCCTCTGACTGAGCCCACGTTTCATTTACAGTATCTGGAAGGCCATAAACTATCAAATTGTTTCTTCTAGATCTGCCATCTAGGTCCTCATACGAGTCCCGTAATTTGGCGCAGGTATCAGCAAGATCTTCATTTTGAGCGAGTAGTTGCGTTACGTCATCCCGTAAAGGGGACACGTTATCTTCCACGAGCTTGACCTTTTCTGCCAGTTGCGATAGTTTTTGTTCGAGTGCTTGTTGGTCGGCTCGAATGGAACGAATTTCCGAAAGAATTTCAGTCTGTTGCTGTTGCATTGACGGTAGTGTCATGATGACATCAAACATTTCTTTTTCTTGTTGGGATGTCAGAGGGCCCGGGTTTTGTTCTACATCCCCAGACAGAAGCAGCAACATTCGAGCAACACGCATGCATGACAAAAATTTTGCACCCAGCAGGAAAACATTTTGAACAATCGTAGTCGACAGTGAGTTGGGATCTGGCACCAATTTTTTAAACGGCTTTCCGTTAACAAGGCGATAAGAATAACCAACCTGAAGAAAGACGAGCCGTGAGTGACTGACAGCCATGCCGGTGCCAGATCCCAAAGTGGGTGGTTGCAGTAGTCGCTTAAGTAGCCCTGCGCCGTCTTGTAGTGTCCCGGGTTGCCAGACGAAGTAACGGTAGCCGGACGGTGCCGACAGCGCTAGCACATCCAGCGGTGAGGAGCAATCCGACAGCAGTTGAAAAGCCGGGCAGATATCCGGGTTTGTGCCGTCATCGAAGATAGGACACGTTGTTGCTCCAGAACCAAGGAAAATTGCCAGCATCTGCGCAACCTGAAGAAAGACGAGCCGTGAGTGACTGACAGCCATGCCGGTGCCAGATCCCCTGTTGGGATGTCAGAGGGCCCGGGTTTTGTTCTACATCTCCAGACAGAAGCAGCAACATTCGAGCAACACGCATGCATGACAAAAATTTTGCACCCAGCAGGATGCAAAAATTTTGCATCCGTCCGTCCATGCGTCCATCTGTGTGACCATCTATGCGTCCACCCGCCCGTCCGTGCGTGCGTCTGTTCGTGCGTCCGTCCCTGCGTTCGTCCATGCATTCGCCCCTGCGTCCGTTCATGCGTCCATCCATGCATCTGTCTGTGTATCCGTTCGTCCATCTATTCAACACTCCTAGTACCACCATCTCGCATCTTTTCATCATATATTCCCCATATAGAAGCACCGCCATCCAGCGGACATTCCAAAGACTGAACGAGAGGTGGCACGCGCACACTTTCTTACGGCTTGAGCTTCGGGTCTACTTCCCACCTTTAACCACCTCGAGTTATGGTATGTACTAGTTCGCTGTATTCATGGCACTGTGGCCCAACGCTCGCTAAACCTTTCTAAAACCAAGGAGGTTTTGCCCAGCAAGTATAACGTAGCAATCCTTTTTTGCCAGATAGTACTCAATGTACATGCCTATGGCTGCTGATGGGGATCGCAGCGTCCGCGCTCACTAAAAGCCGAACGCCCCTGTTTCTAATTCCCCCTTAGCAGCCATTGGCATGTACATTGAGCACTATTTTTTATTGTTCAACAACGCACCGAAGAAATCTCTCACCGGCACCACCTTGGAAGTCAAAATGTTATACTCGTTACACACTACTACAACAGCTGCGAGGGACGAACAGTTGCCGCTGTAAGGAGCTTCGTCTCTAAAAGTAATTGCTGTATCGAGCGTCGGACGCGACGCACGGAGAACCAAGAGGCCCAGCGGCCGAAGCTCCTGCCGAGAAGTGACAGCCGAGACGCAGACGGGAATCGCCCCTTTACTATTTACAGCATGCTATAAACATTGGAAGAGCACCCGCTGGGTGGCCAGGGAACTCTTTCCGAAACTGGTGCAGAAACCTATATACCACTGTAATGATAGGACTTAGCACAATGTTAGTGTGCGTAAGTTTTCCTGAATCCTTCCCCCTGTGTTGACTGGGAACCCGTTCGCCAGCATCATCTGTACATCCCGCAAAACGTACCATGGTGAGCCTGAAACAAGAGACAAGAGTTGCATTGGCACTCACCGCTTTGTTGAATGGGAGCGTGTTTCTCGGCATCAACCATCACTAGCCACAGAACAACCGTGGTGAACAAACTGGCGAGTATCACGCGGGTAAATAGACGGCGCCTCGGAATAGTCATTTCACTCTTGAAATAATGAATCGTAGAGGCCATGGCGCTGACTTTCTGAACAGCGACAACGTTTTCTGTCTTACACAAATGTTAGAAACTTGAGATAATAGCAGCGCAGAACCTGTCAGGAATGTCCTCGTCTTCTTCTGCACTCTCCGAACGTGCCAGCTTGTCCATATTTGCTGCTGTAGAATTGGACTATCGTACATCAGCCGTATTACCTGTCCCTGATGCTGCTTTTAAATTGAGCCAAGTGGCAAACAATATTTTGAAGAACAGAATATTTTGAATATTTTGAATAGAATATTTTGAACAGAATAGAAATTTTGAACAGAATATTTTGAAGAAATTCGAGAACCCCGTTGGTTTGGACTGTTCCAGAGCGTTCCAGAAGCGTCTTCGTTCTGAACCAGGCTCGTCCCTTCGGACTCATTCGGACGGTGGTTTGGCTGAGTTTTGGGTGAATTTGACCTGTTGAAACTAGCTGACGTTGCATATTACTTCTTTAAGCAATCGAATTAGTGCTAATGTCTAATTCATCTTCTGGCCAAGGGCATAGCCCTTGGTCAGCCTCCTTGCCTAATGATGAGTCGCCATTGGAATATTTTTTCCGCAGTGGTGTTGGAAGCATCCCTGTTGCACTGGTGCCCTCGAGTGGTGGATTTATTAGGCTCAACAACCCGAAGGCGATTCAGGTGGGGTTGCAGGCCATGACGCCGCACTTTCAGCTGATAAGTGATGTTCGTCAGTTCGGAAGAGGTGGTTTGGTATGCAGATCGTCAGATCCTTCGTGCGTTTTTGACATCCTAAAATGCAAGACATTTGCTTCGGTCCCGGTAAGTGCATTTATCCCGCCTCATTTAGCGTGCACTAAGGGAATTAATTGTACGAGGAGTCGACTCTACATTAACGCCCGCTGAGACTCTGGAAAAGCTGTCTGATGCTGGGGTCATAGCTGTGTACCGATGCAACCGATTAGTTAACGGTGAGAAAGTCCCCACTGAGTCGGTTATTGCTACCTTTGCCGGCACTTCCTGTCCATCCGAGTTGAAAATATGGCCGCTCATTTTCAAAGTCGAACGTCTCGCTTCTCGTCCTCTCCAATGTCAAAACTGTTGGCGTTTTGGTCACAGTGCAGGGGGCTGTAAATCAAATTCACGTTGCCGCATCTGTGGCGATACCCACCCATCGAAGGAGTGCATCGCCGAAACCGAAAAGTGCTGCCTCTGTGCAGGAAATCACGCGGCCGATTATCTGAACTGCACCGCAAGGTCTAATGAAACGCAACTTCTAGAAATCATGGACAGACGTAGTTGCTCGCGGCGAGAAGCAATAACAGTTGTGAAGGATAGAGCCTTTGGATATGCCGGAGTCGCGTCGAGGCACGAACAACTAAGTGAGACGAATATTCTTAATCTTATTGAGGCTGCAGTAGAAAAGGCGATGTCGAAAGCGCTGGAACACATAGTTAAGAGCGTGAGTGAGTGCATCTCTCAAGTGTTTTGCTCACAGATGACACAGCTGGCTTCTGCAATAGCAGTACCGATGGCCAAGTCGGCACCTTGTGCAGTGGAAGTTATACCGAATTTAGCCCCACAGCGACCATACAGCGAGGAGAAAACCCCAATTTTGTCCGTACCTTCTACGTCGACCCACGTGGAGGATCAGAATGAAATGGACGTATGCCAAGATTTCAGGCGTCAGAAGCGCACTGGATCTCCATTAAAATCTCCTTGCCCAAACACAAAACCCAAAAAGGGCAGCGAAAATGCCAGTGCACTTTTTAAGGAGAGTATTTTAGAAGCTGCCGTTGCTGAAGTGTTTCGCTCGTCAACATAGATACCTTGAAAGTACTACAGTGGAATTGTAGGTCTTTGATTTCTGCTTCTACTGACTTACTTTGCTTAATTAATCAGTTATATCCGGATATAATCTTATTACAAGAAACTTGGCTTAACCCTGTTAAGAATTATCATTTAAACAATTTTAGAGCATTTCGGTTAGACCGTCCATCACTAGGAGGTGGTGTAATTATACTAGTCTCGAATAAATTTTGCCGCACAGCGAGCATAGCTTTTCAGCTTATGTCCACAAACTGTGAAATTTTGGCAATAGACCTCTGTCTGCCCGGGCACCACCCTTTTTCACTTATAAACGCATATTTTCCAACGGGTTTGCATAATACTCAACAATTAGATACTGCCTTAGCTAATTGCAAGAATGATTTCCTTCTGACTGGTGATTTCAACTCACATCATGTTTCATGGGGATTTCGAACAGACCATTCTGGTACTCTTCTGTGGGATTGGATGAATAATAAAAATCTTACCTGCCTAAATGATAGACAGCCTACATTTATTCGCGGACGGACACGATCGGTATTAGATCTCACGTTTTGCAGCCCAAGTGTTTCAATAAAGTCTTGGAAAACAATTGATTTCTCTTCAAACAGTGACCATCTTCCTGTATACTTTGAAATCTCATGTGCTGTGAAATCTATTGAAAGGACAGAGAAAACATTGATCAATTACAAAAAATTTAAAGACTGCTTGCGTTCCAACATTAGGGCAGTGTCCAGTGGTCAAAATGAAGACCTCGGCAGAAATCTCTGTTCTGTTTTAAAAATCTCCAAGAACACTTAAGAATTTGTAATTGCCTCGTCGTCATCCAAAAGTGCCCAACCTAGTAGATGGTGGAATGATGAGTGCACACGAGATTATAGAAGAAGAAAAGCTGCATGGAAAAGACTTATATGTAATCAGAGTCCAAAAAATTGGAAGGATTATCAGTTCATTGCGGCAACATTTAAACGCACTGTATCGCGAGTGAAAGAGCAATATGACCAAGAACATTTCGAGTACCTGTCTAAATCAAATAACAAACGTGCTTTATTCAACTTCCTTCGTGGTAGAAAGAAGACCCCTATACCAGGAAACGTTGACTCAGTAGTTTACACCTCACAGGAACTACAGGAATCATTGAATCAGTTGGCTAAAGAATTAGAAAACAGGTTCTCAACACATCTTCCTAATTCGGCTTACACAACAACCATCTATGACTACACAGAAATATCGACTTCCGAATTAAATCAGGCTATGGAAAGATTGCCAAATGCAGCACCAGGCCCCGATGGAATAACAAATACAATGCTAAAAATACTTCACAGGGAATATCCGAATGATCTGTTAGGTCTCGTCAATTATTCCCTTAGAAGAGCATGGATCCCTTCTGAATGGAAGATTGCGAAAATTATACCATTGCTTAAGAAACAGGGGGCAGGCTATAATTTAGACAACATACGACCGATAGCCTTAACATCTAATGCAGCAAAACTTATTGAAAGGGTACTTCATGGTCGTATAATTAGGTTTATTAACGAGAAACAACTGTTGAGTCCTTCCCAAATGGGCTTTAGATCTGGATATTCCATATGGCATGCACATGTAGATCTGGAAAGTCGTATTCATATTGCCCGTCACAAAAAGCACTTTGCGGCTTTAGTAACGTTAGACATATGTAGAGCATATGATAGTGTAGAGTATTCTATCTTGACTAATCAGTTATGGAGTCATGGACTTCCACCTTATATAGTAGCATGGGTGACGGAATTTTTAAGTAGAAGAGAATTCTATTGTTATCAAGGCGGTTTCTCTTCCTGTAAGCACAAGCAAACCCGAGGTGTACCTCAGGGGTCAGTACTTTCCCCGGTTTTATTCAACATATTGCTTAGTACCATCCCTGTTCATCCAGAAGTGAAAACCTATGTTTATGCCGATGACATTGCTTTCTTTGCTATGGCACATGACTTCCACTGTCTCTACACTATCTTGCAAACATATCTTAATAAAATAGAACATTGGTTGGATGGATTGATGTTGAACCTGAATACCGGTAAATGTGCTATTCTCGTTTTTCCAATCAAAGATCCCGTGCACATATCTATTAATTACAAGCTTCAAGATATCCCACAAGTACAATCATTGAAATATCTTGGAGTTATGTATAATGAGCATCTAAATTGGCGCCCTCACATTGAATACATCGCGACAAAAGCAGTACGCGCGATGGGCGTATTGTGGAGGTTGAGCAATTGTAGATCAGGTATGAAAAGAAAGGCACTTTTGATTATATATAAAATGTTTGTCCGACCTGTGTTGGAGTTTGACTGCATTCTTTTTTCTGGTGCGCCAGCCTACAAACTTCGGCCGCTCGTTCTGTTGGAAAGAGAGGCTTTACGGCTTTGCTTAAGACTTCCAAAGTATACTGCAAATGCAGTGTTATACCTTGAAGCACGAATACCAACCTTATTATGTCGCTTTAACATTCTTACTGTGCAGACCTTTTTACGACTATATGAAGCACCGTTTAACCCTGAACAAATTATTTTTATTTCCAATCCTGACCTATTCTTCTCCGTGCATTGGCCCAGATTTACCAAACCACAAATAGTGTTTGTTCAATCGTTACTTGAGCCCCTAAATGTACACGTTCGTGATCTGATTCCTTTAACTGAGCAACAAAATTCTCCAGAAATTGTTTACCATGATATCTTCCCAACTCACGCAAAGCTATTACCTACAGGCATTTTAAATGGTTTATTGCAGGACCATTTAAGTACTCTGCCAACAAATGTCATTATAGCAACGGACGCATCTCAATCACATGAAAAATCAGGCGTTGGAATATATTGCCCCGTACTTGATTGGTCATTTTCACTTCGCTTACCGGACTTTCTTCCTGTCTTTCTGGCTGAATTCATGGCAATAATGTTAGCTTTGCGAAAGGTAAATATTTCCATTCCAGTTGTAGCAGTCATAACTGATTCATTATCAGTGTGCTCTTCTCTGTCCGCATCTGGTCACTCACCTATAGTGAAACTTTTTAAATCGTTGATCCCCTGTCATCTCCGAAGTATTCATTTAATCTGGACACCAGGGCACAAAGGTTTGTTGTTAAACGAAATAGCTGATTCTCTTGCGAAGGCATCCCTTTCGACACCAATTATTCCTATTTTCCCTCATACAGTATACATTACGGTGGCGCGATTTCGCACACTTAAAATCAGGCAAAATTTATCTGACCCTGCACTGACGGCTTCTCCAGAGTACAAACACTTGTTATTTCCCTGGCGCAGTGAACTGACTAAATCAAGGATGATGGAAGTTGTCATCACGAAATTTCGTTGCCGCGTTACCTCCCTCAATTTTTACTTGCATAAATCAGGCATATTGAATTCCCCTATGTGCATTTACTGTAATCAAGAGGAAACGATCAGTCATTTTTTATTACATTGTCGCCGTTTCGATTTATTCAGGCAAAGCATACTAGCACCACCTCTTCAAAGACTGGGCTTGCAACTATCACAACCTGATCTTCTTTCATTTGGAGCCTCTACACTGGGTTTCAGCCACAGGGATGTTTTATTCGCCGTTCAAGAATACATCACTGCGACTAAACGATTTTCTTGCTAAATTGCTGTCTCACTATTTTTCTTATTTTTTTTCTGCAAACTTGATATCGGTATTTCAAATCAAAATTAAGTTACGAAAAAAATTGTAGGAATGACGCAATGCTGAAAGTTTAGGGCAAATTCACCTTATAATTGGCCAATCCCCTTCTTTGGGTACGAGCCATTTGCACAGGAAAACAACAACAACAACAAAAGCTGAACGCATTTTAAAGTGAGTGCCCCAAATGTTTTATGGGACGGGTGAAATCGTAAAGAGCTTGCTTGCGATGTAGAAAAAAAAAGCCCTAGAATCGTTGAAAAAATGTTGCAGGCATTTCTGACGAGGGAGGAAAAAGGCGAGCTGAGCTTAGGCGAAAGCGGGGGAAAGGTGAGCTGTAGAATAGGACTATCGTACATCAGCCGTATTACCTGTCCTTGATGCTGCTTTTAAATTGAGCCAAGTGGCAAACAATGCCACTTGAACGGTCTTCGAAGGTTTTCGATCCTTCGAAAGCACTGCACAGAGAAGAAGTAAGTTTCACTGCTGAGAAGAAGGCGATCGTTCCTGCAGTAGTTGGCGCTTTCGATTGCACGGCTGTGAGAGGGGATTGGCCACACTTATCACCTTTGGTTCTTTATTAGCGGTAGAATTTCTTTTTGCTGATTTTTCAGGAGCCATCAATGCCGGGCTCCGGCCCCGGCCAGGGCTCGCCCTGGTCGGCCAGTCGCCCTGCTGAATCGGTACCACTGGAGTGTTTCCTCAAGAACGGCGTAAGCAGTTTGCCTGTCGCGCTTGTGCCCACTGATGGTGGAGCCATTCGGTTGAGTGAAACGGAGGTGTTTCAAGAAGAACTTCGCAACATAAGCGGTCACTTTCTGGACATCTCAGAGGTGAGGCGTTTCGGCAAGACTGGCATACTATGCAGGTCTTCAAATATTCAATGCTTAACAGACTTACTGGCCGCCACGAGATTTGCGTGCATTGCTGTTCGCGGTTTTATCCCCCCTCATCTAGCTTGCTTGAAGGGCATTGTTCGTGGTGTTCCAACTAACATTAGTCCTGAGGCATTCTTAAAGATGGTCTCTCCGGCTGGCGTGACATCTGTCTACAGATGCACCAGACCTGTAGGTGATACGCGAGTCCCTACTGAAAGCGTCATCGTTACCTTTGCTGGTCTCACACGCCCCTCTGAACTGAAGGCCTGGCCTTATCTATTTCGTGTAGAGGCATTGACACCTCGCCCACTGCAATGCCGTAACTGCTGGCGATTTGGACATAGCGCTAATGCTTGCAGGTCCTCATTGAGATGTGCGAATTGCGGTGGGGCACATGCCGCATCAAATTGTCAGGTATACAACTGCAGGTGTTGCCTATGTGATGGAGCACACACAGCCACGGACAATAGCTGCCCTGCTCGAGAACGTGAAACACAAATTCTAGATATAATGGAGAAACGCCGTTGTTCTCGGTTTGAGAGAACTTCCTTCATTAAAGAGCGCGAAGTGGGGTACGCTGCTACTACGTCACGCCAATGTGGGTCAATTGAAGCGACGGTCGCTTCCGCAGTGTCGGCAGCGATAGATAAGGCCATGCCGATGATTATAGAACGGCTTTTCAACACCTTTGCTGAAGGTCTGACCGAGATGCTCGCCGCCAGGTTAAACAGCCTTATTCCCTCCTTCGCTGCACACACTGTCACGGTCCAGGGTGAAGCTGAGCACCTCGACAATGAACAAAATAATCAGCGTCAAGAAGATGTTACCCCTGAAACGCTCGTCAGCACTCAGTCGCCGACCCATGTGGGGCCCAGTGGGTCGTTTGGTGACATGAGGCTTGGTAATATCACTCATAAACGACGCAATGCTCCATTGTATCCAACCAGTTTGTCAATGTCAAAATCAAAAAAAAGTTGTTACTGATACCAACAATGAGCAGGACGTTTTGCGTTCTGCAGTAGAGTCCACTATATTAAGTCCATCATAGCGCCTGTAAAAGTTCTTCAGTGGAATTGTCGTTCCGTATCTTCCGCTTACACAGATCTTATTTATCTCATACAGCAAACAAATCTTAATATAATTTTACTTCAAGAGTCTTGGCTTTCAGTAAACCAAACATTTACTCTGAAATATTTTCGAACTTTTAGACTGGATCGGCCAGGTAGAGGAGGTGGATTATTGGCTCTAATATCTTCAAAAATGTGTCATCGTGTTACTGTAACTTTTGAACATATTTGTCCGGATTGTGAATTGTTAGGAATAGATTGTTTGTTACCTGACTCCAACAGGATTACAGTGATTAATGCGTACTTTCCGAATGGAGTAAGACGCACGGATCACCTAGATTGTGTTATCGAAAATTCTTCGTCAAATTCAATTTTATTGGCTGGGGATTTTAACTCGCATCACACTTCTTGGGGGCTTAAAACAGATGGCTGTGGCAAAAGATTGTGGAATTGGTTGCAGGATAATAATTTTCGCTGTCATAATTCTGGACAAGTTACCTTTCTACGTGGGATAAGCTCGTCAACATTAGACCTAACATTTTCGTGTGGCCAGTTTATGATTTTATCATGGGAAACGTTTGATAATGGGACGAGTAGTGATCATGTACCAATTACCTATGAAATCATGCTACCACAACTTACCTCTGCTATCCGGCAACAACGGTTCACCAACTATAAAATTTATAAAACTGTTTTAAACTCCGCGCTCTCGTCATTGGGAGGACGCGTCGGACAGCAAAGAGCTGCTGCAGTCGTAGAGTGTCTAAGTGACTCTGTCCAGCCGGCAGAGTTTACTGTTAAGTACGGCAGCACACCGTCAAATTCAGCTTGGTGGAATGAAGATTGTACGCTTGCGTATAGGCGTCGTAAGGCTGCTTGGAAACGTTTACGCTACAACCATACTCCGAAAAATTGGGTTGACTGTAAATTCCACGCAGCGCTGTTTAAACGTACAGTTGCAATAGCTAAAGATAAACACAATTCTGACTTACATTCGCGTTTATCAAAACCTGATAAAAGATCTGCCCTGTACAGGTTTCTCCGGAACAAAAAATCGACGCCGGTACCAGCATATTCGCATTCAGTAGTGCTGTCTTCTAAAGAGACAACAGATTTGTTAAAGGGCTACGCGAAAGGACTTCAAGCGCGTTTCGCTTCGTCATGCTTGAGACCTGTGACATTAAAAAGCGCAACCTCGGACTTTCGGGAGGTCACTATGGCTGAACTGGAAGATGTCATACTAACTGTAAAGCAAGCGGCTCCCGGTCCAGATCCGATTACAAACTCTATGATTAAATTGATATTTAATTCCCATCCCGAGGAGCTTTTGAATATTGTTAACTGCTCCTTACAGCACGCCTGGATCCCAAGCGCATGGAAAATTGCTAAAGTTGTGTTGCTGCGAAAAAATCCAAGCCTCGGATATGTCCTGGCTAACATTCGGCCAATTTCGCTTACTTCAAACCTAGTTAAAATAATTGAAAGAATTCTTCATAGAAGGCTCAGTGAATTCATCGCTCGTCAGGACATCCTTTCACCAAGGCAAGTAGGATTTAGACAGGGGTGCTCTGTATGGTCGGCTCATGTTGATTTGGAAAGCCGAATTCGCCTTGCAAAAGTATCTGGTGGGCTTTCTGCATTAGTCACGTTAGATATCGCAAAAGCCTACGATAGTGTGGAATACAGTACATTAATTTCAAGATTAGTGGACTGTGAGGTTCCCAAGTACATTATATCTTGGATTCAGGAGTTTCTCTTTGAGAGACAATTCTTTTGTTGCCACGAGGGAATTACTTCGGCTTTATATAAGCAAACAAGAGGTGTTCCGGAAGGATCAGTCCTGTCACCTCTTTTATTTAATATATTATTATCATCTATTCCCGTTCATAAAAATGTTCCTCTTTACGTCTACGCCGATGATATTGCTTTTTTCTCGTCATCCCGAGATATCAATAGTTTGTATCAAATCTTACAGTCATATTTGAGTGAGCTTGAGGTATGGCTTGGCGGGCTGTCTTTTTCACTTAATGTTAGCAAATGTGCTCTGCTTGTATTCCCTCTATCCATTCCCGTATTTCTTTCACTGCATTATCGAAATGATCCGATTCCACAAGTAACAGCGCTAAAATATCTTGGTATTGTTTACGTGGACAATTTAAATTGGCAGCAACAAATAGAATCAAACACCCGTAAAGCAGAAAGCGCCGTAGGATTGCTCCGCCGGTTTTGCAATAAGAATTCAGGGATGCGCAGGGATACGTTACTTATGATATACAAACTTTACGTACGCCCAATTCTGGAGTTTGGCTGCGTTCTGTTTTCTGGAAGTGCTGAGTACAAATTAAGACCTCTTTTGTTGCTAGAAAGGCAAGCTCTGCGGCTGTGTCTCGGGCTACCTAGGTGTGTCGCGAATAGCGTGCTTTATTTGGAAGCTAGAATCATTCCACATGATGCTAGATTTCGACAGCTTACTGTGCAAACATTTTTAAAACTTTACGATGCAACCTTCTTCTGGTCACAGACAGTTTTCATCCAACATCCAGTTTCTTTCTTTCAGCGCCCGTGGTTTCATTATCAAAGACCCCAAGTCATTTTCGTCGAGTCTCTGTTATCAAATCTTCACGTTTCCCTACGGCATTTAACCCCCCAAACCCAATGCTCGGTGCCAGTTGACTTAATTTTCGATGATATTTTTCTGAAAAATGCCAAGTTACTTCCAAAGCATGTTCTGGAGGGCCTCCTTCAAGACCATCTCAGTCATTTTCCTAAATACGTAGTAATTTCGACGGACGCAACGCAAAATCTTCAGAAGGCTGGAGTAGGTATTTTCTCTCATCAGCTTAATTGGTCTTTTGTGCTCCGATTGCCTGACTTCACACCAAGTTATCTCGCAGAATTCCTGGCTATTACATTGGCTCTTCGAAAACTAAATTATCAGCAATCAAAAGCTATTATTATTTCGGATGCTTTGTCTGTATGTACACATCTCACGTCCGCAAAGAATTCTCCTTTTCTCAGGATATTTTGGTCTCTCGTACCGCATAGCCTATCGGAAGTTCGGTTTATTTGGGTCCCCGGGCATGCTGGAATTGAACTAAATGAAATTGCTGATTCGCTCGCTTTGGCATCTTTAAATTTCTCGGTGGTACTAGTAGCTCCACAGTTTCCTTTTATTACTGCCGAATGGTTCAAACGCCTGTTAATCTTAAAAATCAACGAAACGTCGCTTCTACAATTTGAATAATTTCGCCACTTGCAATTCACATGGAACACCACAAAATGCCTTTCCCGTCAATGTGAGGTGACCCTCACAAGCTTTCGCTGTAGAGTTCCTCTGTTAAATTTTTATCTCAACAAGTCAGGATTTTTATTAACTAACCTATGTGTAGTTTGCAATGAACCGGAAACAATAGATCACTTTTTTCTCACATGCCGCCGCTTCGCCTCACTGCGCCGAATAATTCTTGAAAGACCGATTGGTATGCTCGGATTGCCAGTCAATACATCCACCCTATTATCGTTTGGAGCCAGTCAGTTGGGTGTGGGCCGCAGTGCTATTCTGTCAGCGCTACATAAATTCATTCAGGCAACCGGAAGGATACGCTGCTAGTGGTACTGCCAGATATATCCAATTCTTTCTCCCCCCTTCCTCATTCTTGTTAATTTCTTTTATATAGTCTGGTTTATCGGATTCTTCTGCAATTTTTCACGTTTTTCAAAGGAACAATAATATTGTTCCTATCTAATTTATCTTTATTTTTTTGCGTTGTAAAAAATGATCTATTATGAGGTACAGTGTGGCCAATCCCCCATGTGGGTATGAGCCAAGATCTCCTAGGAGACAAGACAAGACAAGGCGAGCTGAAGCCACCCCATCCGCTATTCGAGCCCATAGTTCGTTTGAAGCTGCACACAATTTTGAAGAGGCACGCGTTTGCACGGGGTTGGTTTCCTAAATATACACTAGAGGGAACTCTGGTGCTAGTGTCGATGGGAGCTGCAACGCGCGGTGCTTCAGCGAGCAAGGGAATGATGGGCAGTGCACAACTTTGTCTAATCTTCGTCATGTGGCCTACTTTTGGCTCCGTGTGTGTTCGTGTGGATTGGACCTGTTTTCTTACGAAACAAATATTAGCAAATGTTCAGTGGTTGCGCTTCACCATCTTATTCTTTTAGACTTACCTTTCAAATGAGGTCACGAAGCTTAAAGGGTTGAATTTTTCTTTCAAAACAAAGCCGAAACACAGCAATAAACGAAGCTGCAAGTACGATTCGCCGCCCGCAAGTACGAACATAGGCAAATGTGTGAACTACCCATCATTCCCATGGTCGCCGTACGATCGCAGCGCCAGAGTCCCCTCTAGTTAATTTTAGGAAACTCTTTGATATGTCCTATTCATAGGTGGATGGATGGTACACGAGCGTGCCCTCTGTAACTGGAGTGGTGACATGCGTGCCACCATATTTGACAAAAAATTTAGATGATAAAAATAAAAATTCTTCACTTCTCTAATGGAAAAACGTCCTTATCTTTCCCACTATGTTTTTGATTATTCTCGCTGGTTCTCTGCCACTAGACATCTCTTACTTATTTCTTATTCTGTCACGGACGTTTTCAAGCCTTTCAATGAGGTATCTAAAACCGAAGGCTTCGTGTAGACTCCTACCCAAACGTGCACCTGCTTGGATATCTTAACATTCAATCAGCTTCGTCACAGAACACCTACCAGTTTAGAGAACAAAAACTGTACCCTTGGGCTGTTGTATCAAAATAACATGCAAATACGTAGCGGCGGCGTACTGAACTGCAATACCGCGAGGCCAGATGGCGCTGGTAGTACTATCATCATCAATAAACAGACGCATTTTTTTTTTGTTGCAGGTGGGGGGGCCCGCGGCTGGTTCGCGCTGCTCGTTTCCTGTTTTTTTTTTTTCGTTGCCCAATCGCGTTTCGCGTCTGTAATTATCGCCAGGGGACCTAGCTGGCCTCGACTGGCAGAAACAACGTCAATCAAGTAAGGTTTGCATCGTTTATTGCGAGTGTCCAAGCCGGTACAATCAATGTATACACGGTCGGGTCCGAACAAAACAAGTCACTCATACATATCGAAAGCTTTCAACCCATGTGTAAAGACTCTTGAAAGCTAACAAGCATATGCATTTAACTGAACATTGAAATCGCTGAATGAACGTCGCTCTCATTGTGTTGTGGCGCTCGAGTTTAATAGCGTGGCTTCAGGACAAGGGTCCGATTCTGCCGTCAGATGCGGCGCTGGCCCCGTAGTGTTGATATTGAAGCGAATGCATGATGTGGAATCGGGAAGGAAACTTGCACAATGCCAATAGATAGCTCGCGCAGTTAGAGCAATGTAGTTTTGATAAATTTGTTAAATAAGCAATTGCGGATGCGTGCATCTCTGAATCATTCTTGCTCTGCAGTGCTACATTGAGTACGTCACAATTCTGCAATGTCGCGTCGTGTCGAGAGGGTAGGCACTAGTTTTAATACTCAGCCGTGAGCTCATATCATAGGTATTATGTATTTAGGGGATGGGCCTAAAATATTTCTGGCTTGCTACATTTATTGTTTGAGTTAAGGTACACAGTTACCACAGCTAGAATTTCTCGTCGCAGGTAGTGACCAGTCAGCTGAGTATGCAGCGAACATGTATGCTAAAGGGACACTTATGAGGTGTGTGCTTACAGATCGACAAGGCCCAATTTTAAGAAAATAAGCTTCAGGTATGCATTGCACAATATTGTTGCCTGTACATCTTTGTTGGTACTCTTACATAACACTATCTGCTCAGCCCTGAGCACAATATCTTTTTTTGCATAGACATATCTATAGAACTTGAGTACTCTCTTGCAAGCAAGCACTTCTGAAATCAATTGGTGGTACATGTGAATCTGTCCGAATACTGGATCAATAAAGGTCACATTTATTACACACTTGTTATTGTGTTTACTTTTTCAGTATACTTGTGCTTAAAAGCTGAAGTTGTTTTCTCCCTGCTACTTTTAGAGGTTAGGACTTGAGATACGTACTATCTTGCAGGGTGGCTGTGGATTAGTCCAAATCATGAATGTTTCAACTACCTGTGCAATTTCCTAGATTTTATTTCATGACCGTAGTGCACAGAATTTCACATCTTAGTGGTAGACACTATAGTTATGACAACTTAATTTAAACAGAACCTGATGTGCACAAAGAAATCTGGAACGTTTTTCAGCCAAAAAAAAACAGTACCACATGTAATGAACACAGTCTTGCTTTTCATGACAGCATTCACATCTTTGAGGAAGCTGTGCTGCAACTGCTCATCACCTTTATGATTTATTATTTTAGGAGCCCATTGAACATATGTGCAAAGCTAAAGCAATTGAGTGCAGTCTTATGAGCTTTGGTGCATCTTTTTGTAAACTTGTATGAGCTAAACACAGTTAAGACAAAACAGTTCTGGGTGTTGTTGGTAAACTGTCACAAGGCACAACTAAATGTCCGAAAGCCTGTTAACGCCCATCACTGTGGTTGTGTTCATTATGTAGTGCAAATAATAATTTCCGACGATTCACATGCCAACTATGAAGTGATTGTCTGTCGTACAGTAGTGGGCAAATTTAGATTGATTCTGGCTTCCAGGGGTTCAAACAGATGACATTGTAGCCTCACAGGAGACAAGACTGCTTGTCGAAACATTTGCTTTGACCCCTTATGTTAACATGCTTTTCATATTTTCAAGCTTCCATCTTTCAAGGGTCAGTTTAGTTCACCTGTACCAATCCGAACTGGTTGACAGCTGTGCACTAGAAGTTCAGTACCTGTGCGGCAGGAGTTCAGCGGTGCGGCATCACAAGTGAATGACAAGGTGCCGACAAGGTGGAATCCTTATTTTTGTTCACATAATTGAATGACATGCAAACATCTTGGCAAAACACACCGCATATATAGGGTTGGTACAGCACCTACGTCTAATGATGTGTTGTTTGTTAAGCTGTGCGAGCGGCTGCACCAAACCAGTGCCGTCAGAGCCGAAGGTACAGGAAAGTCATGAAATAGTTTTGGTGCTGTACCTCTCCTGCGCTTTTCGAAATGAATGGCAAGATTTAGAAGATGCCATTGCTGCGCCACTGAAACGAATGGCGAGGTGCAGCACTTTGTAAAATGGATGATGTGGTGCAGGCGAATCGAACAAACCCTTAAGCACACAAGTGTCTTAGCGTTTCACCCCCATCGAAATATGGCTACAGTGACTGGGATCAAACAGTGTTTTGTTGAGCTCAGCAGCGCCACACAATCTAACTAATAATGTTACAGTTTCAACATTATTGAAGGGTAGATTCCATGCCATGGTAGGCAGGCTATGCTTGTAGCCAATCTAAAGCCCCTCTCCACGATATGCGCGGTAAAACATTCACAACAACAGCATTACATGTGTGAGGTTAGAGATGACGTGTTGTAGTGGGCATTCAGATGTTTCAACGTGCTTGCAGAGTGGACATTCGGGGGTAGTCATCCTGTCATTGCATGGCAGTCTGGAAAAACAAGTAACATCACCAGATATCAATGCATGAAATCAATGCATAATCAATGCATGAAATTTTCCACAGTAAACAAATAAACTCAGTTAATTAGTAAACAGCAGTATTTTATACATATATCTAGTGGTACCTCATAACACGTATATCACTCAGGGCTGCTTCTTCACAAGGCATGTTATGTAGCAGGTTCCTTGCCCATTGTACACATTTGCTTCCATGTCAGGTGGGCCAGGGGG
Source organism: Rhipicephalus microplus (assembly GCF_043290135.1). Lineage (NCBI taxonomy): Eukaryota > Metazoa > Arthropoda > Arachnida > Ixodida > Ixodidae > Rhipicephalus > Rhipicephalus microplus. The sequence continues at coordinate 3,337,085 of NW_027464591.1, forward strand.
CTGTGGCAGAAAAAGAAGTATTTCTTGTTTATGTGACGCTTCCCTTGTCACACTACAGCAAAACCAGACCCATAATTATGTGATGTTTCTCAAACGCAACTGCAGTAAACTATTAACTAGTAGGTTTTTTGCACCAATATATGGGCTAGCTAAGAAGACACATGCGAGGCGACAGTGATTTATTTGCCTTCTTTTATCGCAACAGCCTGCTTGGTGTTACCTGGTGATAGAATTTCAGAATTAACTATTGAGTCAGCGACTCGTTCCCACGTGAAGCCATGCACGCTGCAAGTAACGCACGTTTTTCCGGTTACAGATTGATACGTTCAACAATTTTAAAATTTAATACTGCAATGCGCTGCCACCGTGTGACGCCTACGCAGTCATTGGCAAGAAAAACTACATATGTTGAATTGAACCAACAAGCCCCGCAAGCAACCATCCTTAAAAACTGAAGTGGTTTCTACTCACCGGCCCAGGCTTGCAACGGGTGTTCATCCGATGAAAGCTTCAACGGTCGCTTCGTTCCCCGAAAGTCACTCAAATTCCCTTCGCGAAAGCATTTAAACGAGTCAAAATAAACAGAATGAGAAAGAATGTGTCGGTCGGCAGAGGCTCGAAATATTTACAGCGAAACAAAACAGTCCGAGACACCTCCAAACGTACCGCGAGCCGTTACCTTCCATCGCAACCGTTGGCCGCCGCCAACTTTGAAATGAGGATAATGATGTCGATAGGCTGCGACTGACATCAAGTCAGCTGGATCAAAAATTACTACAAAAAGTTGATGACGCAGCACATGTTTAAGAAAAACTACTTGCTAGAAGAACAAAATGTTTTAAAGCGTAGCGGTATGCTAACATGTAGTATTTGATCATTTTAAAGTAAAACTTGGCCCCGACGAAGGCGCCTCTACAAGAAAGTGCAATAGCGCGAGTGGCGAGAGAGGTTAGTAGATCCACTCTGGGTGTTTGAAACAGAAACGCGCCGCGGTTGATTTTTTCGCCCCCTGCAGGTGAGCACTTGAACTTGAGAGTTTCCGGGGCCTGGCGTCGTTCCCTTGTCTTTATCACACGATGTGCATTGTTCTTCTTTACTGAATATCGCTTTAATAGCTACGCATTTTAAGGCAGACTGATATCACATCAAACAGTAAAGTGCTTCCTCTTAAATTATCATAAAATGTCCACCTCCTTATCTAGATTTTGCCCTTTTCTTTAATTACTGTGAGCTGGTCTTGTTTCCATTCCTGCCACCCCGTAAACCCTCTTCGTCTTTCTGACATGACACTGAGCGACTCTTTGTGTCCATATCGCTTACACTGCTAGCCGTATATTTATTGGTGAGCATGCATTCTTGTTCTTTTTTTCCACTATTTGGCAACGCCCTTACTATGCAAACAACACAAGACTTTCTCTGCCATTCTACTACCTTTCGCCTCACCACGGTGGTATAGTGGCTAAGGTACTTGGCTGCTGACCCGCATGTCACGGGATTGAATCCCGACTGCGGTGGCTTCATCTTCGATGGAGGCTAAAATGCTGTAGGCCCGTGTGCTCAGATTCATATGCATGTTAAAGAACCCCAGGAGGTCAAAATTTCCGAAGCCCTCCACTACGACGTCTCTCATAATCATATGGTGGTTTTGGGACGTTAAACACCGCATATCAATCAAGAAATCTACTCTCCTTCATATTTATTTATTAGCCTATATCTGAACCTTACTTTGCTCTGAGCTCGCGTCCCCTAGTAGAGGGACTTTAGCAGAGGTGACGCAAGGGTGCTTAAAGGCGTTGTGGTCATGGCTTCGAGTCGCCAAGAACAAGCAAGGTGGAACAGACTTGACAGACGCATGATATTGCAGTGGGAAAGCACGTCGATTGCATCTCGGTTAGAAGTCATTCAGACACACGTGTCACGTAATCAGTCGTATCAAAGCTTTATTAGGCGTCGCATCTCCACCGTTCACTGAACCAAGGTAGACCGACAACTCCCACTCAGGAGAGAGCGCTTGCAGCGGCATGTTTCACTGCAAATGCCGTCGAAAGCCGATAGTCTTGCGTCTGGACGGAGTGAATAAAACTTTCATTTGATGTTCTGAGCGATAAAATCTGTGAATGGGATTCTGGAGACGCTGCGTGCAACATGATCGCCACCTAACAGTAATCTTGAAAAACGATAGGATGGCCTCTGACGTGGCGAACGCGCGGCGGGTTCGTGTTATCTCGGAGATCATTATTTGTAGAATTCAAGGCGACGGTATAGGTGCCACCACCATATCGTCTAAGCAAAGCGAAAGTAACACCCTCCTTTTCGTGCATAGTGATGCATTGCCAGCGCAGGGTTGAATACTTACGTAGGCCCTTTATAGCTAAAAGAACTACATTTACAGATATTGACGTGTGGGGCTTGTGCCTCAAGTATGCGTATTATTTCTTTATAATCGACAATACGCACCAGTATGAACGCCTAGACACGATCAATATTGGTGGGCGCTGCGGATGTGGTTGAATTTTAGCTGTTTCTGGGGACACACTGACAAGTCAACCAAGAGACAGGCATAAATTTCTACGTTTATGTATCGCAAGAAAGACTATTTTTTAAAAGCAGCAAATACAGGTGCCACGTCGAGCAAACGACCTTGTTATGAATGTAATACGGCGTTGTAGAATATTAAAATAACAAATGGTTGTCACACAAAGCGAATTGCGCAAGAGGGGGGTAGTTCAACAATTGTAACTACTATAGAAGGCGCAGCCATAGCTTTACATTTTCATCAGCCACAAAGCCAACAAAGAGCTCATAATGTATTACATATGCGTTCCAGGTACCTCGACTATCTGCCGTAATAACGAATAATCGCATAGTGTGTTCCCCACTTCATGAAAGTTGCATGGTTTAAGGCCTAGTGGGTACCTTGCATATGTAATTGTTTTCGTTGCTTTAATGCTGTCTACAACTTTATCTGGAAAAAAACACCTTTACAGCTTTCGCTATGACCATGCTGCGTATTCTCACGATTTTACTTCTTATGTAGTTTTTTGTTGTTGTTGTTGTTCAACAGTGGTTACAGACACCGGTGATGGCGGATAACTATGGCGCCAAAGGGGCCCTAAGTACAATCTCTTAACGGCTTTCACTGTAAAACGAACGTGAAAAACGACTGAAGCATTCTCCCCTCTTGACGTAACATAACTGCCTCTGAAATGGCTTCAGACCGACCACTGTGACATGGGTGCTTGGGAAGGCGTTTCAAACAGACTCTACGCAGGCTTTATGTTGTGTAAAAAATCACGTTAGCGGAGTAATTGAGTGTTTCAAGGTAGTGAAATCAAAACCAGGTGTCACACAATGTGAATAGCGGTAACGAGTTGGTCGTTGAGTGCTTCCAACACATTACAAAAGACTCGACCAAATTTCCTGATCGTCATCGGACGCAACGTCAACAAAGTGCACAACTTGTCTTACAGGTGTGCAGCGGGTAACGCACTTTTCCGAAGATCGAATAAAGCATAGTGAACGCTTTCTTACTTCTCAAAAAGTATTCTTTATGTAGTGGGTGACATGCAAGGGTACTTAGTATAATTGCCCCAAGGGTGTCTATAAGAAAGGTTCATCCTGTTATCGTGGCGACTGAGCTGCGGGCTTTTTTTTTCAATTTTAATGAAGTCAGCATATTTGTAAAAATGCCTAATGTTTCTGGCGCATGTGTGAATCTCATTATAACATATTTTTTATTTTGCATTTTTTTTTTATGTATAGACACTTCGTAACTTGGTGCGACGCAATTTTCTGCACCACGCCACAGTCTGCCCTTCTGTCTCTGGAATACGGATTCACATGTTACCCGCACGTTTCTTCTCAATGAATAAATAAGACATATCAGCTTCTTGTGGCACAATAACTTCTTTAGTCTTCACTTGTTTACACAATTTACCGAGGGAGGCCGTAACGAATTTCAAAGTCGGATATCCGAAAGTCTTTTCATCGCCGAGGTCCAGTCGGGTCCTATAGGTACCGACGGGGGAATCGGCAGTAGATTTCTCATTGTGACGACGACTGGGTACAGGATGACGACGGGTATTCCATGCGCTGCGAATGACTGAAGGAGGAGCACAAACACCGCGACGCGTTGACTCCTTCCTCCAGGGCTTGATGCGCCCACGTGCCTTTCATGTTTGGTTTGGGAAGATTCTCAGCAAGCTCACCAACCAAACGTAAGATACCTGAAGGGCATACCTATTCGCTGCACAAAAAGATTGTCAGCAAATCATTACTCGGCGATTTAGAAGCACGACGTCATTGTTTACAAAACACGCATAGGTTCTCGTGTGCCAGTCCTTTATATGATCTATCGGTTTTCTCCGGCTTCACAGAAGGATTGGAACCCTTCCGTCAGCTCTTCTTACACTTACACATATCTCTTACTACAGTGGTGTACTACCGTGAGCAATACAATCTGGAATACCTTCATAATTTTATTCATTTTACTGGCATTACAAGTACCGATATGAATGCCAAGAGCCGTGAACAATGATTATTAGTAGCTGACTATTACGAATCTACCGTAATGAACTACCGAAAAGACTGCCCTCCCTAGTTGTGCTTTTAACCATGAATGATCTGGTGCTTCCCATCATCGGTGAGCTGCTTTGACCATTCAAAGGCAACCAGAGAGATCTAACTCATACTACTCACGACTCTGCATCCACTGTAGACTTCGCACACGCTTCTAATTCATCCTTGACATCTACACCTCATTTAAGTATGTCACGAAAAAACTTCTCTTTCATTCATGCATTCAACCAGTGCATCAGCGATTTACATTCATTATTTGTCGCCTTTTTTCACAAGGACAACAGCGATATTGGAGAGAAAGTTGAATGTTTGTTTCGACAAGTGCTGTGTTTGGTCCCACAGCAGAATCATCATCGATTCATTAGTGTAACAATGTTCGTTCACCTGGTTTAAATTCCGGCACCGCTTTCGGGTGGATTAATAAAACATGCACAAAAATGTCCTCAAATATATTTAGTGTCTTCATTCTGGCAGAGATTTCAGGTTGGCTAAAGCGATATACATGACCGAAACATGTGTTTTGACCATCGAAAGATATGAACAAACGTTACGTGAGACCATTCGCCATAAGACCGTGGAGAAACTGTACTGCTTATAACATATTGGCTTCACATATTTCGCATATCTTCAGAAAAAAGTTCGTTTACGTCAATACCGAGATGACCATAATGTCCCCACTAATTTGAATATTTCCGTTATTCTTATATCAAACAGAAAATACCTCCTCGGCCAAAACAACAAAGCACCGACTGGTCGCAGTTATCTCACGACGGCTCAACCAAAAGAAGTGCGCCATTGGCTGCGCAAAGCCAACCTTTTGTTTCGTTGATTTTCTTTTTTTTTCAATTCTGTCGGTGCCATCGCACACTCTCGTGACCGCAGTACATGTGTTCCGTACAACAAAGTGTGCGGTATCTTTACCGCAAATTCCTATGCCACCATAAAGTCGCTACGGAATTATGTTGAGTGTTTGCGCGTTAGTGAATATGCCGCTATCAATCACTTTATTTCAGCAGATAAGCATAATATGGAAAGTAAATTAAGTCCACTGCTTTCCTATATGCGATGCATCACAAAAAACGCCGCTATCAGTTTTCTTCCTGCTCTTCACTGGTTGGATTATTAGTTATTGCGAAAAGTGTACAGCTGAATCCGCATATACTGAACTTACTAAATGGAACAATTACTTTTATATGTAGAATAGTTCGCTATAATGCTTCGAAAATTCTGCCGTATCGAAGCGAATTTTGGGGCTCACGTTGGCTTCACGGCACTCCTTCGGAATAACGCAATGAAGCCGGCTCCCCGGAAACAAGCGGAAATGTTTTTTCTGGTTATTTTCCCACTCTATTAGTGGTACAGGATATATATGTGGATGGGCCTTATGCGTTGGAAAATTCTATTTGATTAACCAATGCCACGTTGTCGCCTGCAGCTGCGCGTTCTTGTCGCAGGCGGAAGGCTTTAGTGTGCGATGGAATTAGTCTTATTCTGTTCTTTTTTTATTACCGTGCAGGGCTGGTGTTTCTCTTCCTTTTATCCTTAATCTATTCATTATCGAGCTCCCACTCCTCCTTCTCAAAGCTTTACTGCATCTAACGCGGTTTGGCTATGCCCCTGGTTTGGGAGGCATTGCGAGCTTTCTGCACCTGATTGTCGGCCTCGGTGAAACAGTGGCTACGCTGCTAGGCTGCTCACCCAAAGGTAGCGAGTTCGATCCCGGCTGCGGCAGTCACATTTCGATGAAGGCTAAATGGCAGAGGCTGGTTTACTGTGCTGTGTCACAGCACGTTGGAAAGCACCAGATGGACAAAGTTTCTGGAGCCCTTCACTACCGCGTCTCATAGACATATCGTGGTTTTAGGATTTAAAGCCCCAGATATGATTATTACATTTTGCATTCGATCTGTTCTTGCACTGCCTCTAATATTGGCCCCACATCCTTATTCTCGTAAAGGCTTCTTTGAAGGACATGGTATATCCACGAAGTGAATGATGATGATTGGACGAAGAAGAGCGATCGTTCTTTGTTACCTTGAATCACCCGTAACATTGAACACTCACGCATGCAAGTGAGTGACAAAGCGCTGCACAGTTATCTGCAAGGTTTATTGATCATTAAGGGTATGTTGTGTATGGTCGTCAGTTGCGTCTTGCCTTTGTGGTATCGGATCTAGCCTCAAGATGGCAAAGACAAGGTCTCTGCATGTTGTCCTGGTCGTTGTTGGTTGTTTTCAGTCATACAAAATTTAACGCATACAGCATATCGAGATGTCATATACTGCACAGGCCAGTCGTTGTCCGTGATCACTATCGTCGTCAGCGTTATCCCGATCCAAACGGTATAAGCGTGTCGCCATCGCCATCACGGTTACGATGCCCGCCAACGCCGCCAACGGACAAGCCTCCACCTCAAGAAGCTTCACCCCTAAAGTAAGACGTTTTCACTCATTGGCTTCTTAGTGGGTAAGGGGCATGGCGGGAGGGGACCAGGCGCCACCGTACGCACGAGCAGCTCGTGGCCTGGAACGGAGCGCTCGCCCCTGCGCTGCAGAGCGATGGCCGACAACATTCCCAGCAGCGAGGTCCTCGCCGTGCCAGCCGAGCTGTACGCGGCCGCCAGTCCCTTTCCGCCAGCCGACGCGAACAACGCGCAGTTCTGCAGTGGTGGTGGCTGGGCGGCGGCCCTGTGGAGCCTCAGCGTCACCACCACACTGCTGCTGATGGCGTCGGTGTTGGTCACCGCCTTCGTCACCGCAACGCTTTTCATCTCCAGCAGCGGCGCTTTCTCTTCGATGCAACCGCAGCCTACTATCACGGCTAAAGACGCACCGCCGCCATCGTACCACGGCACGCCGCCCAAAATGTCCACTGTGCCTAGGTAAGACATCAGTGCCTGTACGTGACGTGGTTAGGGCTAGCTGCATTCGATGTTACAACGTTTAACAGCGAAGCTTGGCGTAAGAACTTTGGTGTTTACGCCTGTGTAAAAAAAAACGCCAAAGCTTGCGTCAAGATCCGCGAGGCTAAATGACGGCGAAGATGGTTTATCACTAGCTTCGCGTGAATGGCCAAACTCCAGAGCGAGTTCACGCTCAGTAAAGCAGGCTTTGGCACCACCCCCCCCCGCCCCCTGTTGAAGCATATAGGTCCGTCGTCACTCATTATCGGTCTCCCTCATGTCAGGGTCTGAGCGTTGCATTATCGTCGCTCCCCTAGAATTATCTAGTCGAGCGCATTCTGGATCTGCAAGCCTCTTCTCTGCAGCATCTTTAGCTGAGTAGGACGAAACCGTTCGGCACCTTCCAAAAGTCCTCGCGGCGTGCATGGCGTCAGAAACTGATGGCGAGCGATGGCTCCCTCCGGCAAAGTGCGGGTTCTCACACAGTGGCGCACAAAGTAACCTGCGGGGGCCGCCCCCACAGGTATAGAAACCCACTAACAGCTTCTATGACCCCCTCCAGCATCTTTTCTCGTCTTGACAAACACGGAGATATGTCCTGCAGTGATACATTCCTCCTTAGTTTTCATTTGCTTAGTGATATCTCCCTAATTCGCTTTTATTTTGCTTTTTACGAAGAGCGCTGCGGTAATAGCGGCAGCCGGTGTAGTTTGAACCCGGTCATGGTGACGTAGGTTATACAAGCGAGCTTCGAGATATTCTGCGTCGGATTTCCTTTCACGCGCGCTTTGCCTCTCTGGCACCGTCCCACCTGCACGTTCTCCGGGTGCATGCCGCATGGGTGGATCGAGTTGCCCTACATGGCCCTGTTCTCACTGTCCTGTGTGCCTCTCCTAACAGCACGTCGCCTCTGCTTTAGTTCTTGCAAAGGAAATTGCTAATAATAAAAAGCAAGATGAACGAAGTGTGCACATAAAAAGTATCTACCGCGGCTACCGGACTCATTATGGCATTCTCGGCGGCTGACCGCCTGTGGCGTTCAAGAAAGAATAAGCGACGAGTGCCACCGGCTTGGAGGCGTTGAAACCTGACCTGGACATCGAGTCTTCGGGCAACAGAAACTGGGGTGATGGGGCAGCCAGGGGCTTTTCTGCACTGCGTTCAGAACGTTGCGCGTTTCGTCTGAGCCCTGGAATTCTTTGTCGCTCATAATTCACGCGTCATCGGACAGCTTTCCTGTTGCCTTCTACGAATTAATAGCTTCTTCATATTCGGTTGCTCTACCTTGCGGGAGAGAGGGTTTTCTACTGATGTGTGCAGCGAGGGTGGTCGTCGGGCTAACGCACGCTGACTGACAAGAACGAATGTCTCATGGACAGTTACAATTGTTTAGGTACCATGGAGTGGTGGAGTCAGGACCCATGAAAAGCCGCCACGGAACTAAGATGCAAAGAGGAAGGGGAGACCGAGGAATCTGCTGGTAAAGGAGCGTCGTTTTGGCTGCGTGAGAGGGATATCTTGGGGAAGTCTGGTTGCTTGAAGCCCCGTGAAATCAGGGAAGATCATTAGGTGCCTGGAGCAAAATTTTGCCGTGGCTTAGCTCAGCTATGCCAAGATATATGTAGCGTTAGCTAAGGGGCTTTCGCTAAGCTTCACCGTATAGTCAGTCCCTCGGCAAGCCTTGACGCCATTGACGGCGTCTTGTTGTTGCTTTGATGGTCGGGCATGGCGATCAGCCTCCATGGGTGACGCCACTTTCCTAGACGTTCTTCCTTTTGCTCGTGTGTCTCTGCAGCACTTTTAGCCTTGCGTCGTTCATTGGATGTTATACCCCTGTCACACGGGCACCCGCGAAGACCGTTTAACTCCCTCGTCCTTACGACAACGAAGATGCGGTCGGTCCGTGTCACACGGCCACTCTTACCCAAACGAAGGTAAACGGAGCGTTTCGCAAAGGACGTTCAACGATCTCCCTTCGCAGCGAAACGAGGTACTCTCATCCCCAGCAGTCTAGAGGTCAGAGAAAAATTTCGAGCACTAAGTGGCCGCAGTGAAAGAATAATACATTTTGGCAATCTTAAACGTTCTTTCGTTGCAGTACTCATTCACAACGCGTGTTTGTTTACATATATTTACGCCCGCCAGAGTTCACTTACTCTCAACACCGATGCTCTACACTCCGTGCCTCGCACGTGGTGCCTCGCGAGTCGGGCCGGCTGGCGCCATTGAAGAATATTTCGTCCATGCGTGTGGTTGTGGTCGTCGCTATGTCACTTATGGCTGAAAAACACAAAATGTGTGCTCACGAGGCAAGGAAGCACAAGAACTTTCGTACACAAACATGAACACAGGCAACAAAACAACTAAAAGCACAATGTGGCCAGCGTCACTAGCAGCATCGCTACATTTAGCGAATTCGTTTTTCTTTGAAAATATTTTTATGGTTTGTTAGCCTCTTACCTCCTTAATAGTGGTTTTTTGTAAAAACCCTAGAACGAGGATTCACAAAAAAATTAATAGAAATGAAATTAGAATACTTTTCCGAAATTCAAACAGTGCCAGCTGAGACCCCTCGTGCCAACTGTTACAACCTTTTCATTGCCGTGTGACACTGCCACAACTCCTTCTCCGTCGAACCACCTAGGGGAGATTTACGTTGACAGTGTTCAACGGAGTTTAGTGGTGGCCGTGTGACAGGGGTATTAGCCCCTCTCGTTACTAACACTGAATCACTGGCTCAGTTCTAGTCAGATTGAAAAAAATACCTTAGTATGTTATACTGTAAGTAGCATCCTTCATGCAACATGCACATGTACAACATGCCATTTTTATCTACTCGTATTTTGTTTATGTGTTGGGCAGTGTAAGTTGCAGACGTATAATGAGCTAAGTTGATGTTACTCTTTTTTCTTTCTAGTGCTGCTTGGTTAATATGATGAGTATTCATCGTAGCTGTACATATTGACCACTTGCTATAGTCTCAGTAAAGACTGGCACTATTGTGAATAAATAATTGAAATAAATAAATATCAAAATACTCTGCCACACTGAAACCTTCATTTATTTGCAAAAATTGCACTGATATTTGTCAGTGGACATTGGAAAAGGTTGGTGTGAGTGTGCGTGACCAGTTCCATTTCATTTTTTATGCGCTTTTAAAGGAGTAGGCGTGTTGAAAAACTCAAAAGACCTTGCGAAAATCGCACGTGCCTACGAAAATGTGGTCTTTCTGAAATCTGAATGAGGTTGCAGCACGCTGTCTTATGAATATCGCACGATTTTCTTGGACTTGTAGTACGTTTATTAACCCACAATCCGCAGATTTTTCAAACCATGGCTGCCACTTAGCTCAACACAAGCACACACACACACACACACACACACTTGATGAAGGCCACACTCTAGGCCGAAACGTCGAAATAAACCACGTTGATACCGCTCACGGAGGATCTACTTGACTATATATATATATATATATATATATATATATATATATATATATATATATATATATATATATATATATATATGAGATATAACAGACAGTAATGCCAAGGAATGTACAGGGGAAGTTATTAACATTAATGGAATGTAAATAAGAAGAAAGAAAAGTGGATGAAAAAATTACCAACTGTAAGCAGGAATCGAACCTACGACCTTCGAATTACGCGTTCGATGCTCTAACCACTGAGCTATTACAGCGGCACTCCCTCCATCCACTTTTTTGGGTTTATCTGTGAATTTAGAAGTAGGAGCGACAGTCAGCGCCATCTATAAGCCAAACAACGAGTGTGAAAACACTCTTATGCGCATGTTTGGCGTCACGTAGCACGTGAACTTATTATGAGCGGGCAGCTGATTAATTGTCCCTCTTATACAACCTAAACACACCAAGTCTGCCAGTACGAGACCCTCGTTCAATGAAAATAAGGGAAAGAAGTGTATACCTAAGGGCTCGTTTTCCCGTGTTTTTAACACAATAATAATGAGATATAACAGACAGTAATGCCAAGGAATGTACAGGGGAAGTTATTAACATTAATGGAATGTAAATAAGAAGAAAGAAAAGTGGATGAAAAAATTACCAACTGTAAGCAGGAATCGAACCTACGACCTTCGAATTACGCGTTCGATGCTCTAACCACTGAGCTATTACAGCGGCACTCCCTCCATCCACTTTTTTGGGTTTATCTGTGAATTTAGAAGTAGGAGCGACAGTCAGCGCCATCTATAAGCCAAACAACGAGTGTGAAAACACTCTTATGCGCATGTTTGGCGTCACGTAGCACGTGAACTTATTATGAGCGGGCAGCTGATTAATTGTCCCTCTTATACAACCTAAACACACCAAGTCTGCCAGTACGAGACCCTCGTTCAATGAAAATAAGGGAAAGAAGTGTATACCTAAGGGCTCGTTTTCCCGTGTTTTTAACACAATAATAATGAGATATAACAGACAGTAATGCCAAGGAATGTACAGGGGAAGTTATTAACATTAATGGAATGTAAATAAGAAGAAAGAAAAGTGGATGAAAAAATTACCAACTGTAAGCAGGAATCGAACCTACGACCTTCGAATTACGCGTTCGATGCTCTAACCACTGAGCTATTACAGCGGCACTCCCTCCATCCACTTTTTTGGGTTTATCTGTGAATTTAGAAGTAGGAGCGACAGTCAGCGCCATCTATAAGCCAAACAACGAGTGTGAAAACACTCTTATGCGCATGTTTGGCGTCACGTAGCACGTGAACTTATTATGAGCGGGCAGCTGATTAATTGTCCCTCTTATACAACCTAAACACACCAAGTCTGCCAGTACGAGACCCTCGTTCAATGAAAATAAGGGAAAGAAGTGTATACCTAAGGGCTCGTTTTCCCGTGTTTTTAACACAATAATAATGAGATATAACAGACAGTAATGCCAAGGAATGTACAGGGGAAGTTATTAACATTAATGGAATGTAAATAAGAAGAAAGAAAAGTGGATGAAAAAATTACCAACTGTAAGCAGGAATCGAACCTACGACCTTCGAATTACGCGTTCGATGCTCTAACCACTGAGCTATTACAGCGGCACTCCCTCCATCCACTTTTTTGGGTTTATCTGTGAATTTAGAAGTAGGAGCGACAGTCAGCGCCATCTATAAGCCAAACAACGAGTGTGAAAACACTCTTATGCGCATGTTTGGCGTCACGTAGCACGTGAACTTATTATGAGCGGGCAGCTGATTAATTGTCCCTCTTATACAACCTAAACACACCAAGTCTGCCAGTACGAGACCCTCGTTCAATGAAAATAAGGGAAAGAAGTGTATACCTAAGGGCTCGTTTTCCCGTGTTTTTAACACAATAATAATGAGATATAACAGACAGTAATGCCAAGGAATGTACAGGGGAAGTTATTAACATTAATGGAATGTAAATAAGAAGAAAGAAAAGTGGATGAAAAAATTACCAACTGTAAGCAGGAATCGAACCTACGACCTTCGAATTACGCGTTCGATGCTCTAACCACTGAGCTATTACAGCGGCACTCCCTCCATCCACTTTTTTGGGTTTATCTGTGAATTTAGAAGTAGGAGCGACAGTCAGCGCCATCTATAAGTCAAACAACGAGTGTGAAAACACTCTTATGCGCATGTTTGGCGTCACGTAGCACGTGAACTTATTATGAGCGGGCAGCTGATTAATTGTCCCTCTTATACAACCTAAACACACCAAGTCTGCCAGTACGAGACCCTCGTTCAATGAAAATAAGGGAAAGAAGTGTATACCTAAGGGCTCGTTTTCCCGTGTTTTTAACACAATAATAATGAGATATAACAGACAGTAATGCCAAGGAATGTACAGGGGAAGTTATTAACATTAATGGAATGTAAATAAGAAGAAAGAAAAGTGGATGTACACTTCTTTCCCTTATTTTCATTGAACGAGGGTCTCGTACTGGCAGACTTGGTGTGTTTAGGTTGTATAAGAGGGACAATTAATCAGCTGCCCGCTCATAATAAGTTCACGTGCTACGTGACGCCAAACATGCGCATAAGAGTGTTTTCACACTCGTTGTTTGGCTTATAGATGGCGCTGACTGTCGCTCCTACTTCTAAATTCACAGATAAACCCAAAAAAGTGGATGGAGGGAGTGCCGCTGTAATAGCTCAGTGGTTAGAGCATCGAACGCGTAATTCGAAGGTCGTAGGTTCGATTCCTGCTTAAAGTTGGTAATTTTTTCATCCACTTTTCTTTCTTTTTATTTACATTCCATTAATGTTAATAACTTCCCCTGTACATTCCTTGGCATTACTGTCTGTTATATCTCATTATTATTGTGTTAAAAACACGGGAAAACGAGCCCTTAGGTATACACTTCTTTCCCTTATTTTCATTGAACGAGGGTCTCGTACTGGCAGACTTGGTGTGTTTAGGTTGTATAAGAGGGACAATTAATCAGCTGCCCGCTCATAATAAGTTCACGTGCTACGTGACGCCAAACATGCGCATAAGAGTGTTTTCACACTCGTTGTTTGGCTTATAGATGGCGCTGACTGTCGCTCCTACTTCTAAATTCACAGATAAACCCAAAAAAGTGGATGGAGGGAGTGCCGCTGTAATAGCTCAGTGGTTAGAGCATCGAACGCGTAATTCGAAGGTCGTAGGTTCGATTCCTGCTTACAGTTGGTAATTTTTTCATCCACTTTTCTTTCTTCTTATTTACATTCCATTAATGTTAATAACTTCCCCTGTACATTCCTTGGCATTACTGTCTGTTATATCTCATTATTATTGTGTTAAAAACACGGGAAAACGAGCCCTTAGGTATACACTTCTTTCCCTTATTTTCATTGAACGAGGGTCTCGTACTGGCAGACTTGGTGTGTTTAGGTTGTATAAGAGGGACAATTAATCAGCTGCCCGCTCATAATAAGTTCACGTGCTACGTGACGCCAAACATGCGCATAAGAGTGTTTTCACACTCGTTGTTTGGCTTATAGATGGCGCTGACTGTCGCTCCTACTTCTAAATTCACAGATAAACCCAAAAAAGTGGATGGAGGGAGTGCCGCTGTAATAGCTCAGTGGTTAGAGCATCGAACGCGTAATTCGAAGGTCGTAGGTTCGATTCCTGCTTACAGTTGGTAATTTTTTCATCCACTTTTCTTTCTTCTTATTTACATTCCATTAATGTTAATAACTTCCCCTGTACATTCCTTGGCATTACTGTCTGTTATATCTCATTATTATTGTGTTAAAAACACGGGAAAACGAGCCCTTAGGTATACACTTCTTTCCCTTATTTTCATTGAACGAGGGTCTCGTACTGGCAGACTTGGTGTGTTTAGGTTGTATAAGAGGGACAATTAATCAGCTGCCCGCTCATAATAAGTTCACGTGCTACGTGACGCCAAACATGCGCATAAGAGTGTTTTCACACTCGTTGTTTGGCTTATAGATGGCGCTGACTGTCGCTCCTACTTCTAAATTCACAGATAAACCCAAAAAAGTGGATGGAGGGAGTGCCGCTGTAATAGCTCAGTGGTTAGAGCATCGAACGCGTAATTCGAAGGTCGTAGGTTCGATTCCTGCTTAGAGTTGGTAATTTTTTCATCCACTTTTCTTTCTTCTTATTTACATTCCATTAATGTTAATAACTTCCCCTGTACATTCCTTGGCATTACTGTCTGTTATATCTCATTATTATTGTGTTAAAAACACGGGAAAACGAGCCCTTAGGTATACACTTCTTTCCCTTATTTTCATTGAACGAGGGTCTCGTACTGGCAGACTTGGTGTGTTTAGGTTGTATAAGAGGGACAATTAATCAGCTGCCCGCTCATAATAAGTTCACGTGCTACGTGACGCCAAACATGCGCATAAGAGTGTTTTCACACTCGTTGTTTTTGGCTTATAGATGGCGCTGACTGTCGCTCCTACTTCTAAATTCACAGATAAACCCAAAAAAGTGGATGGAGGGAGTGCCGCTGTAATAGCTCAGTGGTTAGAGCATCGAACGCGTAATTCGAAGGTCGTAGGTTCGATTCCTGCTTACAGTTCGTAATTTTTTCATCCACTTTTCTTTCTTCTTATTTACATTCCATTAATGTTAATAACTTCCCCTGTACATTCCTTGGCATTACTGTCTGTTATATCTCATTATTATTGTGTTAAAAACACGGGAAAACGAGCCCTTAGGTATACACTTCTTTCCCTTATTTTCATTGAACGAGGGTCTCGTACTGGCAGACTTGGTGTGTTTAGGTTGTATAGGAGGGACAATTAATCAGCTGCCCGCTCATAATAAGTTCACGTGCTACGTGACGCCAAACATGCGCATAAGAGTGTTTTCACACTCGTTGTTTGGCTTATAGATGGCGCTGACTGTCGCTCCTACTTCTAAATTCACAGATAAACCCAAAAAAGTGGATGGAGGGAGTGCCGCTGTAATAGCTCAGTGGTTAGAGCATCGAACGCGTAATTCGAAGGTCGTAGGTTCGATTCCTGCTTACAGTTGGTAATTTTTTCATCCACTTTTCTTTCTTCTTATTTACATTCCATTAATGTTAATAACTTCCCCTGTACATTCCTTGGCATTACTGTCTGTTATATCTCATTATTATTGTGTTAAAAACACGGGAAAACGAGCCCTTAGGTATACACTTCTTTCCCTTATTTTCATTGAACGAGGGTCTCGTACTGGCAGACTTGGTGTGTTTAGGTTGTATAAGAGGGACAATTAATCAGCTGCCCGCTCATAATAAGTTCACGTGCTACGTGACGCCAAACATGCGCATAAGAGTGTTTTCACACTCGTTGTTTGGCTTATAGATGGCGCTGACTGTCGCTCCTACTTCTAAATTCACAGATAAACCCAAAAAACTGGATGGAGGGAGTGCCGCTGTAATAGCTCAGTGGTTAGAGCATCGAACGCGTAATTCGAAGGTCGTAGGTTCGATTCCTGCTTACAGTTGGTAATTTTTTCATCCACTTTTCTTTCTTCTTATTTACATTCCATTAATGTTAATAACTTCCCCTGTACATTCCTTGGCATTACTGTCTGTTATATCTCATTATTATTGTGTTAAAAACACGGGAAAACGAGCCCTTAGGTATACACTTCTTTCCCTTATTTTCATTGAACGAGGGTCTCGTACTGGCAGACTTGGTGTGTTTAGGTTGTATAAGAGGGACAATTAATCAGCTGCCCGCTCATAATAAGTTCACGTGCTACGTGACGCCAAACATGCGCATAAGAGTGTTTTCACACTCGTTGTTTGGCTTATAGATGGCGCTGACTGTCGCTCCTACTTCTAAATTCACAGATAAACCCAAAAAAGTGGATGGAGGGAGTGCCGCTGTAATAGCTCAGTGGTTAGAGCATCGAACGCGTAATTCGAAGGTCGTAGGTTCGATTCCTGCTTACAGTTGGTAATTTTTTCATCCACTTTTCTTTCTTCTTATTTACATTCCATTAATGTTAATAACTTCCCCTGTACATTCCTTGGCATTACTGTCTGTTATATCTCATTATTATTGTGTTAAAAACACGGGAAAACGAGCCCTTAGGTATACACTTCTTTCCCTTATTTTCATTGAACGAGGGTCTCGTACTGGCAGACTTGGTGTGTTTAGGTTGTATAAGAGGGACAATTAATCAGCTGCCCGCTCATAATAAGTTCACGTGCTACGTGACGCCAAACATGCGCATAAGAGTGTTTTCACACTCGTTGTTTGGCTTATAGATGGCGCTGACTGTCGCTCCTACTTCTAAATTCACAGATAAACCCAAAAAAGTGGATGGAGGGAGTGCCGCTGTAATAGCTCAGTGGTTAGAGCATCGAACGCGTAATTCGAAGGTCGTAGGTTCGATTCCTGCTTACAGTTGGTAATTTTTTCATCCACTTTTCTTTCTTCTTATTTACATTCCATTAATGTTAATAACTTCCCCTGTACATTCCTTGGCATTACTGTCTGTTATATCTCATTATTATTGTGTTAAAAACACGGGAAAACGAGCCCTTAGGTATACACTTCTTTCCCTTATTTTCATTGAACGAGGGTCTCGTACTGGCAGACTTGGTGTGTTTAGGTTGTATAAGAGGGACAATTAATCAGCTGCCCGCTCATAATAAGTTCACGTGCTACGTGACGCCAAACATGCGCATAAGAGTGTTTTCACACTCGTTGTTTGGCTTATAGATGGCGCTGACTGTCGCTCCTACTTCTAAATTCACAGATAAACCCAAAAAAGTGGATGGAGGGAGTGCCGCTGTAATAGCTCAGTGGTTAGAGCATCGAACGCGTAATTCGAAGGTCGTAGGTTCGATTCCTGCTTACAGTTGGTAATTTTTTCATCCACTTTTCTTTCTTCTTATTTACATTCCATTAATGTTAATAACTTCCCCTGTACATTCCTTGGCATTACTGTCTGTTATATCTCATTATTATTGTGTTAAAAACACGGGAAAACGAGCCCTTAGGTATACACTTCTTTCCCTTATTTTCATTGAACGAGGGTCTCGTACTGGCAGACTTGGTGTGTTTAGGTTGTATAAGAGGGACAATTAATCAGCTGCCCGCTCATAATAAGTTCACGTGCTACGTGACGCCAAACATGCGCATAAGAGTGTTTTCACACTCGTTGTTTGGCTTATAGATGGCGCTGACTGTCGCTCCTACTTCTAAATTCACAGATAAACCCAAAAAAGTGGATGGAGGGAGTGCTGCTGTAATAGCTCAGTGGTTAGAGCATCGAACGCGTAATTCGAAGGTCGTAGGTTCGATTCCTGCTTACAGTTGGTAATTTTTTCATCCACTTTTCTTTCTTCTTATTTACATTCCATTAATGTTAATAACTTCCCCTGTACATTCCTTGGCATTACTGTCTGTTATATCTCATTATTATTGTGTTAAAAACACGGGAAAACGAGCCCTTAGGTATACACTTCTTTCCCTTATTTTCATTGAACGAGGGTCTCGTACTGGCAGACTTGGTGTGTTTAGGTTGTATAAGAGGGACAATTAATCAGCTGCCCGCTCATAATAAGTTCACGTGCTACGTGACGCCAAACATGCGCATAAGAGTGTTTTCACACTCGTTGTTTGGCTTATAGATGGCGCTGACTGTCGCTCCTACTTCTAAATTCACAGATAAACCCAAAAAAGTGGATGGAGGGAGTGCCGCTGTAATAGCTCAGTGGTTAGAGCATCGAACGCGTAATTCGAAGGTCGTAGGTTGGATTCCTGCTTACAGTTGGTAATTTTTTCATCCACTTTTCTTTCTTCTTATTTACATTCCATTAATGTTAATAACTTCCCCTGTACATTCCTTGGCATTACTGTCTGTTATATCTCATTATTATTGTGTTAAAAACACGGGAAAACGAGCCCTTAGGTATACACTTCTTTCCCTTATTTTCATTGAACGAGGGTCTCGTACTGGCAGACTTGGTGTGTTTAGGTTGTATAAGAGGGACAATTAATCAGCTGCCCGCTCATAATAAGTTCACGTGCTACGTGACGCCAAACATGCGCATAAGAGTGTTTTCACACTCGTTGTTTTTGGCTTATAGATGGCGCTGACTGTCGCTCCTACTTCTAAATTCACAGATAAACCCAAAAAAGTGGATGGAGGGAGTGCCGCTGTAATAGCTCAGTGGTTAGAGCATCGAACGCGTAATTCGAAGGTCGTA
Organism: Rhipicephalus microplus; assembly: GCF_043290135.1. NCBI lineage: Eukaryota > Metazoa > Arthropoda > Arachnida > Ixodida > Ixodidae > Rhipicephalus > Rhipicephalus microplus. The sequence continues at coordinate 3,356,249 of NW_027464591.1, forward strand.
GGTTCGATTCCTGCTTACAGTTGGTAATTTTTTCATCCACTTTTCTTTCTTCTTATTTACATTCCATTAATGTTAATAACTTCCCCTGTACATTCCTTGGCATTACTGTCTGTTATATCTCATTATTATTGTGTTAAAAACACGGGAAAACGAGCCCTTAGGTATACACTTCTTTCCCTTATTTTCATTGAACGAGGGTCTCGTACTGGCAGACTTGGTGTGTTTAGGTTGTATAAGAGGGACAATTAATCAGCTGCCCGCTCATAATAAGTTCACGTGCTACGTGACGCCAAACATGCGCATAAGAGTGTTTTCACACTCGTTGTTTGGCTTATAGATGGCGCTGACTGTCGCTCCTACTTCTAAATTCACAGATAAACCCAAAAAAGTGGATGGAGGGAGTGCCGCTGTAATAGCTCAGTGGTTAGAGCATCGAACGCGTAATTCGAAGGTCGTAGGTTCGATTCCTGCTTACAGTTGGTAATTTTTTCATCCACTTTTCTTTCTTCTTATTTACATTCCATTAATGTTAATAACTTCCCCTGTACATTCCTTGGCATTACTGTCTGTTATATCTCATTATTATTGTGTTAAAAACACGGGAAAACGAGCCCTTAGGTATACACTTCTTTCCCTTATTTTCATTGAACGAGGGTCTCGTACTGGCAGACTTGGTGTGTTTAGGTTGTATAAGAGGGACAATTAATCAGCTGCCCGCTCATAATAAGTTCACGTGCTACGTGACGCCAAACATGCGCATAAGAGTGTTTTCACACTCGTTGTTTGGCTTATAGATGGCGCTGACTGTCGCTCCTACTTCTAAATTCACAGATAAACCCAAAAAAGTGGATGGAGGGAGTGCCGCTGTAATAGCTCAGTGGTTAGAGCATCGAACGCGTAATTCGAAGGTCGTAGGTTCGATTCCTGCTTACAGTTGGTAATTTTTTCATCCACTTTTCTTTCTTCTTATTTACATTCCATTAATGTTAATAACTTCCCCTGTACATTCCTTGGCATTACTGTCTGTTATATCTCATTATTATTGTGTTAAAAACACGGGAAAACGAGCCCTTAGGTATACACTTCTTTCCCTTATTTTCATTGAACGAGGGTCTCGTACTGGCAGACTTGGTGTGTTTAGGTTGTATAAGAGGGACAATTAATCAGCTGCCCGCTCATAATAAGTTCACGTGCTACGTGACGCCAAACATGCGCATAAGAGTGTTTTCACACTCGTTGTTTGGCTTATAGATGGCGCTGACTGTCGCTCCTACTTCTAAATTCACAGATAAACCCAAAAAAGTGGATGGAGGGAGTGCCGCTGTAATAGCTCAGTGGTTAGAGCATCGAACGCGTAATTCGAAGGTCGTAGGTTCGATTCCTGCTTACAGTTGGTAATTTTTTCATCCACTTTTCTTTCTTCTTATTTACATTCCATTAATGTTAATAACTTCCCCTGTACATTCCTTGGCATTACTGTCTGTTATATCTCATTATTATTGTGTTAAAAACACGGGAAAACGAGCCCTTAGGTATACACTTCTTTCCCTTATTTTCATTGAACGAGGGTCTCGTACTGGCAGACTTGGTGTGTTTAGGTTGTATAAGAGGGACAATTAATCAGCTGCCCGCTCATAATAAGTTCACGTGCTACGTGACGCCAAACATGCGCATAAGAGTGTTTTCACACTCGTTGTTTGGCTTATAGATGGCGCTGACTGTCGCTCCTACTTCTAAATTCACAGATAAACCCAAAAAAGTGGATGGAGGGAGTGCCGCTGTAATAGCTCAGTGGTTAGAGCATCGAACGCGTAATTCGAAGGTCGTAGGTTCGATTCCTGCTTACAGTTGGTAATTTTTTCATCCACTTTTCTTTCTTCTTATTTACATTCCATTAATGTTAATAACTTCCCCTGTACATTCCTTGGCATTACTGTCTGTTATATCTCATTATTATTGTGTTAAAAACACGGGAAAACGAGCCCTTAGGTATACACTTCTTTCCCTTATTTTCATTGAACGAGGGTCTCGTACTGGCAGACTTGGTGTGTTTAGGTTGTATAAGAGGGACAATTAATCAGCTGCCCGCTCATAATAAGTTCACGTGCTACGTGACGCCAAACATGCGCATAAGAGTGTTTTCACACTCGTTGTTTGGCTTATAGATGGCGCTGACTGTCGCTCCTACTTCTAAATTCACAGATAAACCCAAAAAAGTGGATGGAGGGAGTGCCGCTGTAATAGCTCAGTGGTTAGAGCATCGAACGCGTAATTCGAAGGTCGTAGGTTCGATTCCTGCTTACAGTTGGTAATTTTTTCATCCACTATTCTTTCTTCTTATTTACATTCCATTAATGTTAATAACTTCCCCTGTACATTCCTTGGCATTACTGTCTGTTATATCTCATTATTATTGTGTTAAAAACACGGGAAAACGAGCCCTTAGGTATACACTTCTTTCCCTTATTTTCATTGAACGAGGGTCTCGTACTGGCAGACTTGGTGTGTTTAGGTTGTATAAGAGGGACAATTAATCAGCTGCCCGCTCATAATAAGTTCACGTGCTACGTGACGCCAAACATGCGCATAAGAGTGTTTTCACACTCGTTGTTTGGCTTATAGATGGCGCTGACTGTCGCTCCTACTTCTAAATTCACAGATAAACCCAAAAAAGTGGATGGAGGGAGTGCCGCTGTAATAGCTCAGTGGTTGGAGCATCGAACGCGTAATTCGAAGGTCGTAGGTTCGATTCCTGCTTACAGTTGGTAATTTTTTCATCCACTTTTCTTTCTTCTTATTTACATTCCATTAATGTTAATAACTTCCCCTGTACATTCCTTGGCATTACTGTCTGTTATATCTCATTATTATTGTGTTAAAAACACGGGAAAACGAGCCCTTAGGTATACACTTCTTTCCCTTATTTTCATTGAACGAGGGTCTCGTACTGGCAGACTTGGTGTGTTTAGGTTGTATAAGAGGGACAATTAATCAGCTGCCCGCTCATAATAAGTTCACGTGCTACGTGACGCCAAACATGCGCATAAGAGTGTTTTCACACTCGTTGTTTGGCTTATAGATGGCGCTGACTGTCGCTCCTACTTCTAAATTCACAGATAAACCCAAAAAAGTGGATGGAGGGAGTGCCGCTGTAATAGCTCAGTGGTTAGAGCATCGAACGCGTAATTCGAAGGTCGTAGGTTCGATTCCTGCTTACAGTTGGTAATTTTTTCATCCACTTTTCTTTCTTCTTATTTACATTCCATTGATGTTAATAACTTCCCCTGTACATTCCTTGGCATTACTGTCTGTTATATCTCATTATTATTGTGTTAAAAACACGGGAAAACGAGCCCTTAGGTATACACTTCTTTCCCTTATTTTCATTGAACGAGGGTCTCGTACTGGCAGACTTGGTGTGTTTAGGTTGTATAAGAGGGACAATTAATCAGCTGCCCGCTCATAATAAGTTCACGTGCTACGTGACGCCAAACATGCGCATAAGAGTGTTTTCACACTCGTTGTTTGGCTTATAGATGGCGCTGACTGTCGCTCCTACTTCTAAATTCACAGATAAACCCAAAAAAGTGGATGGAGGGAGTGCCGCTGTAATAGCTCAGTGGTTAGAGCATCGAACGCGTAATTCGAAGGTCGTAGGTTCGATTCCTGCTTACAGTTGGTAATTTTTTCATCCACTTTTCTTTCTTCTTATTTACATTCCATTAATGTTAATAACTTCCCCTGTACATTCCTTGGCATTACTGTCTGTTATATCTCATTATTATTGTGTTAAAAACACGGGAAAACGAGCCCTTAGGTATACACTTCTTTCCCTTATTTTCATTGAACGAGGGTCTCGTACTGGCAGACTTGGTGTGTTTAGGTTGTATAAGAGGGACAATTAATCAGCTGCCCGCTCATAATAAGTTCACGTGCTACGTGACGCCAAACATGCGCATAAGAGTGTTTTCACACTCGTTGTTTGGCTTATAGATGGCGCTGACTGTCGCTCCTACTTCTAAATTCACAGATAAACCCAAAAAAGTGGACGGAGGGAGTGCCGCTGTAATAGCTCAGTGGTTAGAGCATCGAACGCGTAATTCGAAGGTCGTAGGTTCGATTCCTGCTTACAGTTGGTAATTTTTTCATCCACTTTTCTTTCTTCTTATTTACATTCCATTAATGTTAATAACTTCCCCTGTACATTCCTTGGCATTACTGTCTGTTATATCTCATTATTATTGTGTTAAAAACACGGGAAAACGAGCCCTTAGGTATACACTTCTTTCCCTTATATATATATATATATATATATATATATATATATATATATATATATATATATATATATATATATATATATATATATCCCTGCCCGCAAACGTTGCCCCCCACACTTCACATATACCTCCGGAGCCCCTAAGCGAGCTGTATACGCGAACAACGGACCCGTAGATGTATGGGAGGTGCGAACGCTCGTTTACAGCACGAGTTCTTTCTCTGGAGTTTGGACGTACGTGTCCTGTCTGTGACTGTAAGTGATCCAGCTCGAAGCTCTCTTCTTTGAAAAGCAACCAACGAACAATCTAGCATAGTCTTGCTAAATGCTTGCAACAACACAGCAGCAATAATCAGGTTAGACTTTTTCATCGTCCGGCCAGCTTCGCTCCTTCAAACCTTGCGCTACTTAGTGCAAGCTTAGACTTTTTTTTTCTTATATCAACTTGCCATTTGATGAAAAGCTAAACGACGAGAGACCGTAATAGTTGTCTGGATAATTACTGTGCATTTAGAGGAACTTGTCATCCAAACTCAAGCGATCAAGCTACCACCCATATTAGCCAATCAATAAACTCAGATTCTCCGCTGGGTCACCGGGGTAAATGAGAGCCACCTAGACCAGATGCGATAGAAATAAACTGCAGTGTTAAAAGTAAGACAAGCAGCTAAGTTCTTCAGTGTGCGGTTTGGCGTAACCCGTAAAATCGCACAAGTACGCAGATATGGAGGTCCCACGGGAAGCCAGCGCCAACCAGGTGGCGCACCTCCATTAGAGTGCCTCGATGCCCATAGAGTTTCCTTATATACACTAGAGGGAACTAACTCTGGCGCTAGTGTCTATGGGAGCTGCAACGCACGTCGTTTCAGCGAGCATGGGAATGATGGGTAGTTGTGATGTGTGGTGCGCGTTCAAAGTGCGCGCCTTTGGAAAGTGCGCGTCACAAAAACAGAAGAGAACAGAGTGCACGCGCGGTGCTGCCTAGACAACGACGAAGACGACGACAGTGAAGATGTCGCGTGCATGAGGACGCGTGGCATCCCGTGAACAAAATAAAAGATAAGGTAACCAATGATCATAGACCACGGAGATTTCAAGGCCCAATGGCTGGGTACCACGAAAGTACAGAATCTCCAATGAGAACGAGACAAGTGGGCCAGAGCTGAAGCAGGAGCCTGAGCAGACCAGAGCAAGGGGAGTTCGAAGAAGACGGGGCAAGCGGAAGGTCGTCACCGGACCGGGCGCTGAAGATGGGCCGTCGGGCGTAGGACCCGAGCCTGCAGGTCTTCAACCGGCCGGGGCCTCCTGCCGTCGTGTTCCCGCTCCAAAGGACCGTGGCCATCCGGTCCTGAACTCCTTTCCAGGGCCTGCGGACTTTGGTTCCGGCAGGCGAGCTACAGCCGTCGGGCTCCGGGCCCGAGCTGTGCGCCCAGCTGCTTGACTAGGTCGACCCTGGTTCTCTGACGCGTCACCACCAGCCTGCGTTCTCTCGTCACAGACGGGTCCACACTCCTAAAGCCAGAGCCACCACGTTCCGGCCTGGTTTCTCGACGTGTCGTCAGCAGCCAGCGTTCCTTCATCCCCGTCCTGCCCGCGTCCTGAAGCCGGAATCACCGCGTTCCGGTTTGCTCATCGCCGCCGAAAACCAACGTGTGGGTGAGACCGAACAGATATCTTGCGCTACTCCCATCACTCAGCCCCTTTCGAACGTTAGGTTTAGTTACTGACTTTGAACGTTCTTGTTGAGTGTTTACAGATGTGTTTCGTCATGTCCAGTCAACTGTTTATTAAGTGTTTTGTTTTGTGAGGAATCTTTGCCTTTTTACTTTTCAATTAAACTTTTTGTGTGTTTCTTGGAAACCGAACGGCTTTGTCCTTATTAACAAAACTCTCTGAGGCTCAGCCCGGGAGAAAAACAAATCCGCAACAAGAACCGTGCATCACAAATTGGCGTCCGCAGCGACAGGACAAAGTCGTTTGTTTTTCCAGTAGATTTTTTGACGCGGTTAACACGATGACGAACACGTGGGAGTTAATTGAGTTGGCGGATAAAATGGGACTGACGGGAGCGGAGTTTAGAGTATGGTACGAGGAGCGGATGGAGAGGGAGCGTGAGCAACGGGCTGCGGAACGAGAAGCTCGAAAGGAACAGTTGGAACGGGAGACGCAGGCCAAGAAGGAGCAGCTTGAGCTCGAGACGCGCGAAAAAGAAAAACAGCTCGAACTGGAGACACGCGCAAAGAAGCAGCAGCTCCAATTAGAGAGGGTGGATTTCGAGCGGCGACTCGAGCTTGCCCTGGCAAGAACGGGGAAGCTGGGGATACAGAGGAGTGAACGAGTGGCTGAGGTGTGCTCTGACAGCAGTTACGTCACGAGCGATTTGAATTTATATCAGGCTGACCCTGTACCACCTCATGACCTTTCGCTAGAGAGTGAAACTAGGCAAGCGTATGACAGGGAGGTGGGTAGTGAAGAAACTAAAAGGCTCGAGGAGCTTATTGAAGCACGGGAATGCTTCGTGAGCATGGAACAAGAACGTTCCATTCAAAGTAAAGGGTGTGTTAAAACCTGCGAGAAGTCAAGCACACTTCATGCAGAGGTAGGATTGTCTCTGAAGAGCTCCATTGAAGGAGCAATAAAACATCTAGCTAACGCCGGCGAATGCCGTAATGAAAGCTCCGATCTAGTTTCTGCCTTTTGTTTTGGGCCACTGGATGTAGCAACAGGTGCTACGTGCACAGCTTTTCACGATGAATATGACTCGCCTATACAGAGAGAGGGCTTGAGTTCTCGAGAAATTGTAGATGATGCTTTCATGAGTAAACTGGAGCAAAATGCAGAAAAACTTGAAGAACAGAGAGTAGAGTTGCAGTGTAAGTCAGCTCTACGTAGTAATGAGGATAGGCACGATGACTCGGGCAGAGGGGTTCAAAGTTTTGATGAAAGAGCAAGACAAAAAGCTGAAGTGATGGAGGCTGAGCACGCAGGGAGTAATGGTCCAGCAACTCATTGTACGAGGAAGGACGCCGACTGGTGCTCTCTGGCATCTTCGGTTGAAGAGGTCGCATCTCTAAAAGTGTCTGAACGATTGTCGGCTTACGAGCTCAAGCAAGGCGTTCCCGGGAAGCATGAAGTCATTCAGACGTGGTTGTACTGGCGCACCTTGAGGCAACGCTTCCGACTGGCATACATCCATTCCAGTGTGTATGCTTGTGATTTAGAGGTTGGGCGTCTGGTGATCCGCAGCTGTAGGTTCAGACGAGCTTACGGCCGACAATTCTTCCACCGGCGTCGAATTCCTCACTCTTGTCAATTGGTTAGGGCCACTAAACATTTTGTTTGGGACGCTATAACTTAAGCGTCAAGTTTGATTTCCTGGTGATTTCTTCTGGATCTTGGTTTCGGACTGCGGAAGGCTGTTTCATGGGAACAGTTTAAGAAGTTACATGCAATATAACATTGACTCGATGTGTAGTTCTTTTTTTTACCTAATAGGGTATATATAAAAAAAAATGGGCTGTATTAAACAGGCTAATTTGGGAATTTTTATGATCCGCTAGTTGAGTTCAGAATTTTTTTGCTTCGTGTGTATATAGTGGTTAGCGAATGTGGACCTTTGGACGATGTAGCGAACTGTAGCCCGGTGATGTGTTGAACTGCGTGGTGCAAATATGTGGTTTAATTGTGACGTAGTGCAGAACGCGCACTCATCGGCAGTTTTTTTTTCTAAAAAAAAAAAAAACTTGAATAAAAGGGGGGCGTATGTGATGTGTGGTGCGCGTTCAAAGTGCGCGCCTTTGGAAAGTGCGCGTCACAAAAACAGAAGAGAACAGAGTGCACGCGCGGTGCTGCCTAGACAACGACGAAGACGACGACAGTGAAGATGTCGCGTGCATGAGGACGCGTGGCATCCCGTGAACAAAATAAAAGATAAGGTAACCAATGATCATAGACCACGGAGATTTCAAGGCCCAATGGCTGGGTACCACGAAAGTACAGAATCTCCAATGAGAACGAGACAAGTGGGCCAGAGCTGAAGCAGGAGCCTGAGCAGACCAGAGCAAGGGGAGTTCGAAGAAGACGGGGCAAGCGGAAGGTCGTCACCGGACCGGGCGCTGAAGATGGGCCGTCGGGCGTAGGACCCGAGCCTGCAGGTCTTCAACCGGCCGGGGCCTCCTGCCGTCGTGTTCCCGCTCCAAAGGACCGTGGCCATCCGGTCCTGAACTCCTTTCCAGGGCCTGCGGACTTTGGTTCCGGCAGGCGAGCTACAGCCGTCGGGCTCCGGGCCCGAGCTGTGCGCCCAGCTGCTTGACTAGGTCGACCCTGGTTCTCTGACGCGTCACCACCAGCCTGCGTTCTCTCGTCACAGACGGGTCCACACTCCTAAAGCCAGAGCCACCACGTTCCGGCCTGGTTTCTCGACGTGTCGTCAGCAGCCAGCGTTCCTTCATCCCCGTCCTGCCCGCGTCCTGAAGCCGGAATCACCGCGTTCCGGTTTGCTCATCGCCGCCGAAAACCAACGTGTGGGTGAGACCGAACAGATATCTTGCGCTACTCCCATCACTCAGCCCCTTTCGAACGTTAGGTTTAGTTACTGACTTTGAACGTTCTTGTTGAGTGTTTACAGATGTGTTTCGTCATGTCCAGTCAACTGTTTATTAAGTGTTTTGTTTTGTGAGGAATCTTTGCCTTTTTACTTTTCAATTAAACTTTTTGTGTGTTTCTTGGAAACCGAACGGCTTTGTCCTTATTAACAAAACTCTCTGAGGCTCAGCCCGGGAGAAAAACAAATCAGCAACAAGAACCCTGCATCACAGTAGTACACACATTTGTGTAATATTCGTACTTCTGGCCTGCTTATGGCTCCGTGTGTGTTCGTGTGGTTTGAAACTGTTTTTTTTTTACAAAACAAATATTAGCAAATGTTCAGCAGTTGCGCTTCGCCATCTAATTTTTTTTTAAACTTACCTTTCCAAATCGGGTCACGAAGTTCAAAAGGGTTGAATCTTTCTTTCATAACAAAACCGAAACACAGCAATAAACGAAGCCCCAAGTACGATTCGCTGCCCACAAGTACGAAAACTAGGCAAATGTGTGTACTACCCATCATTTCCATGGTCGCTGAACGATCGCAGCGCCAGAGTCGTCTCTAGTTAATTGTAGGAAACTCTATGTCGATGCTCGCTCATCCGGCGCGCGCATCGAGGCACCCTATCTTCAACTATAGTGTACTAGAATACGGGGTAGTGTGTTCAGCCTTGGCTGCCGCAGTTGGTATTGACAGCCGCGAGAAGGCGCCACCTTAGCATGGGCTGTCTCATCACGCATTGTTCCTTATGCACTTCTGTGCTTTGATATTAGTAATATCAGGGGTTATCCGGAGTAAATGCATACATATCATATCTTGGTACTACAGTACCATGTTGCGTTCTTCTATAGAAAATACATTGCAAGTACACTGTGCTATTCGTCGATTCCTCAATGCACAGTCATGACGCAGTAAAGTCGACATGTATCACACACTCCTGGGAAAACAGTCAATTGGCCATCAGCTCTTTTCCTTTACTCACCTCAGCATAGAAGCCATTTTGTTCATTAAATGAAGCTTAATAGTTCATCGGTAATAAACGTCTGAAATTATCGAAACATTTATATGTATTCGTCACTACAGTTCACGTAAAGCTTTTCTAACACTTGTTCAAATCATTGCCACGGCAGAGCAAGCTTTCCAGACGTGTTCTATGACGCACCCTCGCAAAGCCGCCGCAATCGCGCCTGTACCTCGACGGCGTGCGTGGAGTACGCCCGCCGACTGCTGCGCCAGATCAACACCAGCCGCGACCCCTGCAACGACTTCTACGCGTACGTGTGCGACGACTGGGTGCGGGCGCGGCCGCTGCCTCTCGGTAGTGAGCGGCTCTCGGTGGACACTGCCCTGGTGGACGGCTACGCTGAGCTACTCGCCTCGGGACTGCGCGACAATGCGACCAGCCGGTTCCCGCCGCTGCGCTTCCTCATCGACAACTGCCTGCGGCCGCAGCCGAACCTCTTCCACGCCCTGCGGGCCATGTTCATGGATGCAGCCCGGCTTCGACCATGGATGGCGCAATCGAGCGCGCGCCGCCGTCCGTCGCCCGTCGAGGTGTCGCACAAGTTGGGCGTCGCCTACCGCGAGCTCGGCGTCGACGCCCTCTTCAGGCCCTTCGTGGTCAAAGAAGTCTCCTCAAATGACACCCGCCGCTTCGTGGGGCTCGGCGAGCCATCCACGGTGCTCCTGCGCGGCCCGCTCGAGCGCCGAGAGTACGAGCTGGTGCGCGTGAGCTTCGCGCCCCTGCTGGGCTTCTTCCAGAACCAGACGGACGCCGACCTCCTCCAGTTCGAGGAGAGACTGGCGCTCATGCTCGGCCGGCCGCAACTGGACGCCGCGGCGCTTGTCAATGCCAGCATGGTCAAGGTGTTTGACCTGCCCTCGCTGAGGAACATCGAGTGGACTAGCTTCCTGCAGAGCGTGTTCGGCAAAGGGCTTCGTCCCATCACAGCCCGGACGTACGTAAAGCTGGCTTCGCCTGACTACTTCCTTCGCTTGGCGCGTGGGGACCTGCTGCGCTTCTCGAGCGACCTGCTGGGCTACCTGCTTTTCCGCATCACCATGGCGCTGTCACCTTTCATCTGGAAGCGCGAGCTCCGCGACCAGCTCGCCTCGGTGGCCTACGCGCGACACCCAGAGTTTGCGCGTGCTCTCCCGCAGAGCCACTACTGCCTGCGCCTGCTGAACCGCTTCGAGCCCAACCTGCCGCTGCACGTGTCGCGGCGCCTCGCCGAGTCTCTGTTGGGAGGTGAGAACGCCGTTGAAGACCTGGTGTCTACGCTACGCCTCGTCTTGCTCGAGTCCGTCCAGGCGCAACTGGGCCCACTGAACAGCGAGCTGCGCGCGCACATTCGCGACAAGCTGAACGCCGTCTCGTGGGAGCCCCTGTCGCCTCGCGCTATGGACAGCGAGTCGACGCGAGCCGAGTACGTGGACGGCGTCTACCTGAGCAACTCGCGCCTCTCCACGGCACAGTTCATCTACACCTGGATCCGCAAGTCGCTCGAGAAGAAGCTGATGGCGCACATGAGCACGCGTGCGGCTGCCGCAGGCGGCGTCGCGGCCTACCCGGGCTGGACGGGCGGCTTCCTGAGCGCCGAGAGCCAGTTGCTACCACCGTACGAGAGGCTCGAGATCCCGCTGCCCGTTTTCGACTTCTTCCTCAACGAGGACCCGTCTCTGCGACCCTTGCAGATGGCTAGGGCGGGCATCAAGGTGTACCGGCCCCTACTGCGCGCCATCTACCACTGGGCCTACAACTTCGAACGCGGCAGCAACGCATACGGAGCCGAGACGGCCCTGTCGCGTCGCATGAACGATTTGCGGCGCTGCCTGAAACGCCAGTACACTGCCATGTCCTGGACCGAGCAGAGGCCACAGCTGGACGCATCGCGCACTTCGTGGTCTGACCTGTGGGACAGCCTGGCGTTGCGACCGGCGCTGGACGCGTTCCTGCTGGACAGTGGTCGCGTGGCGCCTGACTATCGGCTCGCCTTGCTCGAGCACTGGAACGCCAGTCAGCTCTTCTTTGTCTCGTACGCTGCCAACATGTGCGAGAACGGCAACCAGCGCTTCCTGCGCAAGATGGCCGCCCAGGGACCACACAGTCCCGCCTGGTTCCGTGTTAACGGCCCGCTGCGCAATTCGCTGGAGTTCGCGCGCGCTTTCGGCTGCAAGGTCGGTTCGTTCATGAATCCTGCCGACAAGTGTGCCCTAATTCACTGAGTGCGCCCCTCCGACAGAGCTTTCTGAGATCTTGTTATATATCGACAGAGAAATGAACATTTAGTGCTGTGACATTTTTATTCGTATAATTCACGCGTGTATTTTCTTCATCACGCGCAACGCCGAACGAAGACTCATTTGTTCAGTGTGTTTTCATTATTTAGTATGCTTAACTGCGTCAGTGTAGTGTATGCGAGTGTGCGATGCGACAGTGAGCTGATAAATTCACGTCGCACTTGTTAATTATCTCAACGCGTTGTCGCCTCACTGATTGTTTACGTGGGCATTCTTAAGTCCTTAGTTCTTACGTATATGCTGTACCGATGTTCAATCGCGTTTTTGAGACATTGCGCAATTTCGACAGTATGCACTAACAACCACTTCGGCGCTATAATACGAACATCACGAGTACACACATTTTTCGTATGGCCGAGTAATTTGCTTTTTCGCGCTTACGCAGTTTCATTGTGAACTTTGGTGGCTAGCTTGGAAATATTCAAGGCTATAATAAAACGTTTTGCGTTATTAGCAGTTTCGCACGTGTAGTACTCTCCCACAGGTAAAATATGTATACAGTCTCTTTTCAGTAGAACGACACACCAAATTGATCCATGCACTGACTAGCGGAGTAACTATCGCTCTAAGAAAAAAAAGTATTCGGGGAGTATAGTTCTGCGACTCGACGATAATCGCCATCTGAGTTCTCACGTTTCTTTTTTTTTAAACCCGGCGCTGGCTACTTTCTTCTCAAGAATCGTTATGTCACCCTTATTACACTCCCGCTGTTCGTGACCGCAAACCATGGCGATAACACGAGGAAAGTACTCGAAGTAGATGACTATTATTGTTGTGGGGCAGAAACGCTTCCCAAATACTCGATTTTAAGTGTGAATACACTTTATAAGCGACCCCAAACCATCCACCGCCGTCGGCGGCGTCCGCAGTCTTCTCTCTAAAAGAAAGAGGACTTGGCGGGCCGCTGACGCGACGCTGATAGTTCCCTCCCCCTTCGCTCACTCCTCCGCTCGCTCCTCCGCTCTCCTCGTTCGCTGCAGCTGCGCGCACACCCCTCTCTCTCGCGCGCCCGCCTTCTCTCTCAGTCTCCCGTCGAGAGCGGGTCGTGCGATGGATGTCCCGGAGGCAACGCGACCATCTGGATATAAGGCGCGTTACTGACACCGATATCAGCGTCGCCAACGGATTTTAACTTTACTCCCCCTCATAGCATCACCCCGTGCATTCGCACTTAACCATGTTCACCCTCGGGGAAATGCTTGGGAGTTTTTTTTAGAGTGCACTCCCAGGTGAATTGTACACAATAATGGAGAGTAGTTTTCGACGAAATTCTGCATGGCGCAATCATGACTGCGTGGTTAGAGTGCAAGTACGCATAAGCATAGCACTATACGAGAAGACAACGCAACGGTAACATTAAAGGACCTCTGGCAACAAATTTGAAAATTCTTGATGCTTGTGTTCAGTGTTCTGTGTGCAGGTACACTTCTGAGCGATTATTAGTGACGAGTGTTGCATGTAAGATTTGGTTAGTTTGGTTTTAAAGCAAGGGCGAGTGCTGAACCGAGTATTCTCGTCGATTTGACATTTTCTGTGGTTTGGCGTAAACGGGCCTCCTCGGGACGTGGCAGAGGGCAAACAAGTATATTTGTCGATGTGAGAAAACGCTTGCGGGGCACGTAAATACCCCGACTGTAAGCCGACGAGGGCTATTGTTCGTCACCACTCTCGCTCTTCTGTCGGGCTACTGCCAAGGTGCTTTTGGCTGCGTACGCCATGGATGTTTCTCTTTTTTACAGCGAAAGCTGTCATGAAATCGGGAACGCAGGTCACGTTCGGCGCCGTAGTTGCGCACCGCCGCCGCCGGTGTCCGTAACCGATATCTCAAGAAATCGGAAAAAACGCCAGGCCTGCGCGGAAGGCGCAGCGCAGTTGCAGCGAAAACTAGAAGAGAGACTTTTCAAATCCTTTTCTAAACACTAATTGTGTAACTGCTGCAAGCACACTTGCTTGATGCCCACTACGACATTAATAAAAAAAATTAGGGTAGTAGGCCGGGATTTGCTATGCCATTTTTCGTCATTCTTCTGATAAGCCTATTTGTCGCTACACTACAAACTGGAGCGACGGGTTGTACCCTCCACCCCATCCAAGACTAACCAAAAAAGAGAGCGTGATTTTCAGACGCCTACAAAGCAATGCTTACATACATGGCATATTAATGCACCGCCTCTACCCAACGACACATGGCCACATCATCATCATCATTTATTGAACCCTAAAGGCCCCTTGCGGGGTTTTACATAAGGGGGAGGCAAAAACACAATTCAACAGATGCATGATTGTCAATGGTACAAAGCATAATCGAAAGTGAACAACATGATAAAAAAAACAATGTCAGCAGAAGGAAATATATATATATATATATATATATATATATATATATATATATATATATATATATATATATATATATATATATATATATATATATATATATATATATATATATATATACGTGGAACAAAACGGCAACAATTGTAAATTAACTAACATATCAAGTGATTTGTGATTAGCTGTTAAACTTTTAAGTGTTTTTGTTCGTGCACTATGGATTCGGGCAGGTTATTTCAGTCTTCAATGGCAGTAGGTAAAAATGATTCATTGAAAGCGTTAGTTGAACCATGTAAGCGCTGTAAACATAGAGAGTTAAAGAGGCGACGCGATGAACGGGTGGGAGGTAGAAGAATGGTATTGCGTTGCGACGGGAAATTATGGTATAGTTTGTGCAGAAGGCAGAGCCGAGTGACTTTGCGGCGAATTTCTAGAGGAGGGAGGTTGAGCGATAGTTTGATACTGGTAATACTTAAGCGAGAACTGTATTGTGAAGTGATGAATATGGCAGTGCGATTTTGAATTGCTTCTAATGCGTCGATTAGGTAATTTTGGTGAGGGTTCCAAATAGCAGAAGCATATTCAAGTTTAGTACGCGTGAAGGTTTCGTAAGCTAATTTTCGGATTTGCGGTGGGCAGGACGTAAGCGATCTTTTAATATAGCCAAGTGATTTTGCTGAAGCGGTGACTAGTTGTTCTATGTGCTCGGACCATGTTAGTTTACTTGTTATTATTACGCCAAGATAACGATAGGAGTCGACCTGGGTTAAGGGATGGAAGTTCACAGAATACTGGAAGAAAAAGTTAGTGCGCTTGCGCGAAACTTGCATGAATTTACATTTTTGTGTATTAAGCTGCATCAGCCACCGCGAACACCAATTATGTATGTTAGATAAGTCATTCTGGAGTGTAATTTGGTCAGTGCAACATGAGATGCGACGGTAAAGCACACAATCGTCTGCAAAAAGGTGGATGGTGGATGAAATTTTGTCTGGAATATCATTAATACAGATTATAAACAAAAGAGGCCCAAGAACAGAACCTTGCAGTACACCGGAAACTACATCAACACGGGTTGATTCATTATTCGTGACAACAGTATACTGAACACGACCGGTTAGAATTTTTTTAATCCAAGATATGGCTAAGGGGTCTATACTGAGACAAGAAAGTTTACTTATTAGATGGCGGTGGGGAACACGGTCGAAAGCTTTGGAAAAGTCGAGGTATATTACGTCTGTTTGAAAAGAAGAGTCTAGGTTAAAAGAGTTTAGGTCATGTGCCCGCTCTGCAGCATACCAAACACCCTGGCACACTTGCTCCTGGAATGCCAGTGCCATGCTAACCACGACGTGCAACTGGAAGGGGACCAAGCCCCAAGAATAAACGACGACCAACTAATGGAAACGTGGGAGGCCAAGATCGTCCACGAGGACCTGGAATACCAGAGACAACTCGTCGCCAGGGCCATGAGGGCAATCGAAGCCAGAGGGTTCCTGGACTAGGAAACCCTCCCACCTTAGGGTGACACCGGGCCTCGCTCGGAACGCCGTTTTCTAAATAAACGTTGATTTCTCTCTCTCTCTCTCTCTCTCTCTCTCTCTTCTGATAAGCGTAATATCCGCTAAACTATTGCGAGGAATTTTGTGCCAATTGTTCATGCAGTGGCTGACGACGACGAGGAATTATGCCTGAAGTGGGTATGCGCCACAGTTAATAGCTGAACAAGATCGAGCTTTTGTAATGGGTTGTAGCATTGGACGACCTAATCGTCGCGCTATTTGCATTGCGACGACTTGTTGTTCTTTCGCTGTTTTAAAACATTTTATAAGTCGTATTAACCCGATTGCTTTCTCGACATCAAGCCTGCCTTAGGCAAGCTTACTTACCAACAAATCCCAAGCACCGGCATGGCTCAGTGGTAGAATACTGGACTGGCGCTAAACGAACCCGGGTCAGAGCCCCACGTTGTCATTAATACTAGGTTTTCTTTTCTTTTTTTGCCGATTTCGCGTGATGTGGTTACGTATACACCTGCGGTGGCGGACAACTGCGGCGCTTCGCGAGACCCCTGATGTGATCTCATAACAGCTTTCGCTGTAAAAGAAAAAAAAACGCGGTAAATCAAAAGCGCCAAAGACAATGAGATTATAACCTGAGTCCACTGCGTGCCAGCCAAGCATTCTACCACTGAGCCACGCCGGCGCTTAAAGCTCATTTCAAAAGTACCTTTCCTGAGCCTTGATGTCGGGAAAGGAATCGCGCAAATGTCGCGTTTTAGAACATCAAAGGAACAGCCAAGCGTCCCATAATGCGAATCACGTAAAGAATTGCTCGTCATATTATCCAAGCCATTACAAGAGCTGTGGCGCATGCCCACTTCAAACATAATTCTTCATCGTCGCCAGCCACTGCATCGAAATATTGCACAACATTCCTAGCAAGTGTGTATAGCGTACGCTTTTCCGAAGAATGATGAAGGATTGCATAGTGAATGCCAGCCTACTACACAACAGTTATGATTATTTATGGCGTAGTAGGTACCCAGAAAATGTGCTTACAGCAGTTACAACGCAAGATTCGTGCTTCTCCAGGGGAAACCGCGAAGGGCAGCTGCACTTTCTTTTCGTGGTTTTTTTTCAGCACTTCATTCAAGTTCATAGCGTCGCAGCCGACCACGTAACAGTAATCTCAGCCACTAGCTGTTTAGCAACTTTGCGTATTGCAATTTTTGAACGGGTATCTCGTTGGGAAAGTGTGGTAGGGGTATGGTGGCTAGAAGGAGAGGTGTCAGCATCGTCCCGGCCGCGCCTTGAAAGGCGCGGCACC
Organism: Rhipicephalus microplus; assembly: GCF_043290135.1. Lineage (NCBI taxonomy): Eukaryota > Metazoa > Arthropoda > Arachnida > Ixodida > Ixodidae > Rhipicephalus > Rhipicephalus microplus. The sequence continues at coordinate 3,373,579 of NW_027464591.1, forward strand.
CGTCTCTGGGTACGGGACTGGCACACACCCACGCCGTTCAGTGAGGTTGCCGCCCCACGCCGTTCGCATCCAGGCCTGGTGTCGTGAACTACCTGGTGTCGTGAGCTAGCAGATTTCATTCCGGTGCTTCCTGACTGCTTCAAGGGCACTTTCGTGCTTCCTCCTGTGGGGGAGCGGCCGGATCGGGCGGTGCTGTTAAGCCTATTAACCTGATGTCTCTTTCCTCTCCCGGCCAGGTAAATTCTGCCTGGTCGGCGTCCCTTCCTAACAGTGATTTACCAATCGATCTATTTTTGCGCAGTGGTCTGAAGAGCGTTCCTGTGGCCCTGGTTCCAACCAACGGCGAGTCTATTCGCATGAAAAACCCGAAACTAATTCAGGAAGAACTCCGGAAGATTTCCGATCATTACCAATTGATTACTGAGGTGCGTCAATTTGGGCGTGGAGGCATCCTTTGCTGCTCGCTGGACCAGGCCTGCATCACAGATCTTCTAAAATGCCCAACGTTTGCCTCAAATCCGGTGAGCTGTTTTGTACCTGCCCATTTGGCCTGTGTGAAGGGACTATTTCGAGGAGTGGACTTGAGCCTTACACCACCCGAAATACTTGAAATGTTTGCGGCCGCAGGAGCAGTCTCTGTATTTCGATGCTCGCGTAACGTTGAGAAAAAAAAGGTCCCCACAGAATCAGTGATTGTGACTTTCGTCGGCACGGCTCGACCAACCGAAATTAAAGCATGGCCACTAATTTATCGTGTTGATGCACTATCCCTTCGTCCACTGCAGTGCAAAAAATGCTGGAGGTATGGCCATACCATCAAGGGATGTAGATCGGATGTGAGGTGTCGCACATGTTCTGACCAACATAAACCCGACGAATGTTCAACCCAAGAGGTGAGATGCTGTCTATGCAGAGGAAATCACGCGGCTGACGATGAAAGTTGCCCCATGAGGACATGTGAGTTGCAACGTCTAGAGATCATCGAACAACAACGATGCTCCCGGCGTGAGGCCCGATCTATTCTTTCTGAGCGCTCACGTGGCTATGCCTCCGTTGCCAACCGGGCAAACCAGATGCTTGACTCATCGTTGCCTGATTTAATAACATCAACGGTGGAAAAGGCCATGACGAAACTTATGGAATCTCTATTCGTGAGCCTAACGGAGTCATTGGCACAAATAGTGAGCACTCAGTTGAATCAGATATTACAGGGAGGTAACCAACCTACCGTGCCCCCTTCACCAGTTAAGGTTACTGATATTCCATCGGAACCAGGCCCCTCGAAGTCAAAGCCAGACACGCCGAACACTGGCCGTAGAATAATTAAGCCTCTTGTACAAGACCTAGATTGGAGCTCGGACTCCGATTCTCATGTCTCACAACCAGAACAAATGGACTCTGACTCAAGAAATATGAAACGACGTGCTTCTCCTGAGGCAGAACGGTCCTCAATTAGTCCTAAATCAAGAAATAAGAGATATCAGAAGGAAAACCCACCAAAAAAAGATTTTTTAAAGGATAGCATCTTAGAGAAAGCAGTGAGTGCTGCTGGTATCTCTTCAAAATAGGGAATTTAAAAGTACTACAGTTGAATTGCCGCTCCATTTTTTCAGCAGCCACAAATGTACTTCAACTTTGCGATAATTACTCCCCTGATATTGTTGCTTTACAAGAAACTTGGCTTGCAGAAAATAAGTATTTTAGGATTAAAAATTACCGCACATTTCATTTAGACCGCCCAACTCGGGGTGGAGGTTTGGCAATATTTATCTCATCTAAAATCGCCCATAGAGCTAAAATTATTTATCAGTCATTAGCTTCGGAAAGCGAGATTTTATCAATAAGCATTACTATTCCTGGGTCCCTCCCATTCTCATTTCTTAATGCTTATTTTCCTGCGGGTGTTCTAAATTCTTCCGTCCTAGATACTGCCGTTCAATATTGCCAAAAAGATATTGTATTAGTAGGTGACTTCAATTCTCATCATATATCGTGGGGTTTTAAAACTGATCTGAATGGCAAACGTTTATGGGATTGGGTGAACAATAATAACTTTATATGCATAAACACAAAAACTCCTACTTTTATGTGTAATCAGTCCTCCTCGGTACTCGATCTAACTTTTTCTAACGCTAACCTCTCCATCTTATCATGGTCTGCGATTAACTCGGGAACAAGTAGTGACCATATGCCAATATTGTTCGAGGTGGTATGTCCAACAACCTCCAAGAATAGATCTGCCGTAACACATGTAAACTTTAATGCTTTCGAGAAATCCTTACGAGGTGCTTTATCTAATAAAACGAATGATGCAGAACTAGACGCCATCAGAATTAGAGACATTTTAAAAGAGTCGTTAAATAAATCGAAATTCACCATTGAAAGCGCTAAACCGTCTACCAACCCTTGGTGGAATGCAGACTGTTCGCGGGCTTATAGACTAAGAAAAGCTGCATGGAAAAAATTAATCTTCAACCAGTGTCCCAGGAACTGGAGTGATTATAAGTATGCAACCGCTATTTTTAAGAGAACCATCGCTAATGCGAAGGACAAATTTAACAACGACCGATGTGAGTTCCTGTCAAAGCTGGTCAATAGAAAAGCACTTTTTCGCTTTCTGAGAACTAAGAAAGTTCTTTCGGTACAAATAAATATAGAATCTGTAGTATCATCAACAGTTGAACTGAAGGCCCTTCTAGAAGATATAGCTCAGGGCCTAGAAAGTCGCTTTACGACACTTTTCTCATACCAAGCCCAGTCCCCCCAAAGGGCTGAGGATTTTGAAGAGGTTACGCCTGCAGAATTAGCAAACGTAGTCAGAACACTACCCCATTCGGCTCCTGGTCCTGATGGCATGACGACATCAGTGATAAAATTTGTGCATAAAATATTCCCACTTGGCCTACTCGAAATTATTAATCACTCACTTAGAAGCTCTTGGATCCCACCTGATTGGAGAATGACAAAAGTGATTCCATTATTAAAAAAGCAAGGCGCTGGGTTTACCTTAGATAATATCAGGCCCATTTCACTTACATCGAACCTAGTAAAACTAGTTGAAAGAATTTTATATAGAAAAAAAAGAATTTTATATAGACGTATAGATCGATGGATGTCAGAAAAACTGACACTGAGCCCATGTCAGATTGGATTCAGGCGTGGTTGCTCCATTTGGTGTGCGCACGTGGATCTCGAAAGCAGAATTCAACTTGCTCGCTATCAGAAACAATACTCCGCTTTGGTAACCTTAGATATCACAAAAGCCTATGATAGCGTGGAGCATGCTAAACTGCTAGATTCACTTCAGAATTTAGGACTGCCTCAATACTTTGTGGCCTGGATCTATGCTTTCTTAGGTGATAGAGAATTTTACTGCTCGCAATCTGGTGTCAACTCTTCAGTATACAGGCAAACGAGAGGTATACTTCAATGGTCTGTACTATCGCCCTTATTATTTAATGCTCTACTATGTTCCATTCCCATACAGCAAGATGTACAGGTCTATGTGTATGCCGATGATATTGCATTTTTTGCTGCGTCGGCGGATATTCACACACTGTACCTGATTCTGCAGACATACATGAATAGTCTGGAAACGTGGCTGGAGGATATCAACCTATGCCTCAATACAAACAAAAGTACAATCATAGTTTTCACGCAAAATGCCCCAGTGCAAATTTCACTAACGTACCGGCAGGACACCATACCTCAGGTCGAGTCAGTTAGGTACTTGGGGGTAATCTACACCGAAACACTAAACTGGAGTCCCCACATAGAAAACATGGCCGCTAAAGCAGCACGTGCCGTAGGGATGCTGCGCAGGCTCAGTAATTATCGTGCCGGTTTGCGTAGAGACGTGCTTATTATGATATATTGCATGTACATTCGACGGATACTAGAATTCGGCTGTGTTTTGTTTTCTGGCGCTCCGGCCTGCAGAGTTCGACCACTGATTCTGCTAGAACGCGAATCTTTACGCTTATGCCTAGGGCTACCCAAATATGTTGCCAACAATATCCTATACGAATAATCCCGCCTGCCTTCTCTTATCAAAAGATTTCATATTCTAACAGTACGTACATTCCTTAAAATCTATGCATCACCTCAGCGGAGGGCACAGTATGTGTTCATTAGCCAGCAGACCTCATTCTTCAACCACCAATGGCCTAAATTAAGGTGTCCTCAAGTAATATTTACTCAGAAACTTTTGGAGCCCTTAAGAGTTAACCTTTGGGAAACACTTGTGCTCAACACTGTAGGTGCAATTAGGATATAATTTGACGATATATATCCCAAGAATGCAAAAACTTTACCATACCAGTATATAAATGGCATTTTGGAAGATCATTTGACCAATCTAGAAACATCCACTGTGATAGCGACTGACGCTTCGGTTTATGGTGAGAAGGCTGGTGTAGGAATCGTATCATCCTCTCTAGATTGGGCTTTCGCAATTCGTTTACCCGACTTTACACCTATTTACCAAGCAGAACTACTGGCAATAGTCCTTGCATTGCGTGAAGTGCCGCAAGATCTATCAGCGGTGATTGTTATAACAGACTGTCTCTCGGTCTGTACTGCCTTAAGCTCACCAACTTTTTCGCGTACCTTAGAAACTTTCTACTCGCTCATTCCTACACATGTGCGACTCGTCCGACTAGTTTGGGTACCAGGCCATAAAGGTTTAGCTCTAAATGAGCATGCAGATGTACTAGCTGTATATTCCCTTGATTGTCTTGTTTTACCTATTTTGCCTACTTCTGAATATATAACAGCAGCACGCTTTGAAAAACGCACAACGGCCAATAACTTTGAAAAATCCCCTTTGTTTGTAACAGACTTCACACCGCTAAAGTTCCCTTGGAAGAACAAGTGGTGTTCATCAAGGAAGGAAGAAATAGTAATTACCAGGCTGCGTTGTCGAGTCCCCTCATTGAACTTTTACCTTCACAGGTCGGGTCTGGCACACTCGCCTTTGTGCCTTTATTGTAATGAGAGGTGATCTTTGGAGCACTTCTTTTTGCATGCCGAAAATTGAAAACTCAAAGGGAAAATCTACTAGAAGAACCCCTACGAAAGTTGGGCTTAAACTTGACACTTACGGTGATTCTTTCATTTGGCGCAGTCGCATTTGGATTCAGCCACGAGAGCGTTTTTACCGCTGTTACAAATTTCTTACGAGAATCTAAAAGAATGGAATTCTAAAAAAAATGGGTAACTTCAGTTGATTTATCTATATTTTTTTTCTGTTTTTTGTATGTTTATATGTTTTCTTTTCAAGGTTCTTTTTTTTGAAATGTAACACCTTTTTATTATTACCTATATTACCTAATTAATCCAACCCTCTCTTTCAAGAAGTGAATTAATTTAAAAAGCAAGGCACCGTCCCATTCATGGCCTATTCCCCTAGGTAGGTTGCGCCAAGGTGTTGAGGAACCAACCAACCAACCAAGCCTTGAAAGGAGGCGTGCTGGTATTTCATTTCGCCGCGGAGCGGTGCGCAAGTCGCCACCGTGATCAGTCGAGAGCGCTCGCCAGCTGCTATAGCGCGGCACTTTTAGTCGCTTGCTCGTGTGCTCGCTAGTCGCAACATCTGTGATTTTCCTATTTGGACTTGTTCTGGATCAATACGAGTCAATGTGACCATGCCACAGTGATGGGTAAGCAGCAAAGACACTGCTTTGCACCTGGATGCAATGCGGGATATGTTTCGTCCCGCAAACATGGGATGACAGCGTCTATTTTCTCTGCTCCCGCCGACGATCATGAACGGCGCAAGGCCTGGGAGCATGCGATTTATCGCGCTGACAAACCACTGGCAAAAAAAACTGCGTTGTGTGCGAAGCTCATTTTGACTAAAAATTCATCATCCGTAGCTACAAGCATGTTATCAACTGCTTCTTAGAAACTTGGGAAAAAATGTACTTATAAGGAGGGTGGGTTCCTGAGTGAATCAACTGCCAAAGGACTCCGCGTCACTCTAACCAGCACCTTTTCCACATGGCACAATGTCACGAAAACCTTGGGCTAGAAATACCTGATGATGTCTCGCCTCTGCCAAGGCACGCTTAAAATCTATTTGGAATTCTGAAGCAAATGTCCGACTCGAATGTTCACCCTTCACAGACAAAATTTTTTATCTCTGTGAATGGCTTCAGTTTTTACAGTTTGGCAGTCACCGTCCAGTGGAAACATACCTTCTGGAGTTCTGAGGAGTCTTCTATGACAGGGCATCCATAACAATTCAATAAAATTGCAGAATAAGCATTCAGCTTATTCTGAAATTACGTACACCGTGCTGCTAGGTGGGAGTGCCTCAATGAGGTTCATGAAATTATTCTTATTTGTGAAGCCCTTCCTGACCACACTCATCTCATTGGACGCAAAAGTGACTCCCGGATCATTTATTATGTCAGTGGCTATGTCACCCGAAAGATGGTGAAAAAGACGAAATGCAACGAAAGTAGCATGTTGTCGCTCCACTCTGAGAATTCCAGCTTCCTTCCGGCAGAATCATGCCTTCTGTACCCGTCCGAGTCCTTAGCAGAACTGGTCAAAGCCATGGAAGATGCACTCACATATTGCTTCAGTTTCAACAAGTTGAGAAGTGACAGCTAGCAAAACAGACCTCTTGCCTGTCTGTGAAGAGGTTAAATATGGTTGGCTGTGGACACCACGAACTAGAAGTGATAAATCAGATCATTAGATTCTTTACACTTGCCAGACGGTATACTATCGTTGTTGGAGAAAATGCGTCCAATCAAAAAAAAAGAGAGAGGGAAAATGAAGTTCTTGAAGTTGAGACGATTGTCTTGTTTATGTTCACATTGTTACAAATCTCCCATTAACACTGTGATGTCACTGTCTGGCTGTGTTTCCCATATAAAGAAATCAATTTTCTAGTTAACTGGTTTGTGACTGTACGTTTGCCAATCGAATCTAAATGTCATATGTGTGTATATATGCTCATTATATCATCGTATATTTACTGTTCTTTCTAGTTGCCTTATTCACTTGCTTTAGCTGAGTTTCGTATAACTTGCAGTTCTCTCCAACCTTAATGCATATGTTGTGTTTATTTTTCATGTTGTTTTTCGCTTTCCTGAAAATAAATGTCTTGCTTGTAAAATTAGACCTTGCCTGCGCAAGTCATAAAAACAATGGTTGCCGATACCTTTAGTGCATTGAGACTTCACGGAGAACACTGCGTCATCAAAGTGAAAACTGTGTGGACCTTGTTTTGGCGTCAAGCTCACGGCAAGTCACTTGATTCTCTATTTTCTAAGCCACTCCAATTTAAGGAAAAAAAGAAGAAAAAGCTGGAAAAATTTTCTAACACTTGCATTGTAAATTAGTGTTTTGTAACCCCTGCCCCACCTTCCCCGCATCCCCCACTTGTTTTGTTTGTTTGCAAGGACTCTTAGTCGAAAGAACGTGCATTTTTATGGGGTCACGCATACCTACATTCGCGGAGGGAATTAGGCAGCGCTTGGACAGCCTTCGTTGAAAAGCTGCAAAATTTGAGTCACCTTTTGTAAGGCCCCAAGGTTGAGTTGAAACGAAAAGGAAGTTAAAAAAAGAAACAGATGGAACTTCAGATACGCGTTGAAGTGTGTACAGTAGGCGAGCGGTAGTACACGATTTCTCATAGCGTGAAAAAAAAAAGTTGCCTAATTCATGGCGTCATGCAATGCTTTCGCGATTTTGTGAGATCATCAAATCCGGAAATCAAGGAGCAGGTACAACTGGCCACGTAATAGATTAACTGAATTACTCGCTAACGTGAGAAAAGAAGTGCACATTTAAGGGCTCATTATTTTGTTAGATGTCATACGTATCGTATACCGTTTCCTTGTTGTATGAGGAAGAAGGAAGGGGGAGATATTTTAGCCATTCCTTGTTTTGTGGTAGAATGTGCATAGGCCAGGCGGGACGCTCAAAGAACCTGAAATGTCCATCACATCATGGGGAGGAGACTCGCCTGCTCGACTGCAGAGAGTGCAGTTGCTCGCCAGTTTTTAACGATACCCAGCAATGAAATAAATGCGAGATGGAACTGATCAAAGAATATATTAAATGCCACGATATGCGATAGGGAACTGACTGAAGTATATAAAATTCACGGAAAAAACATAATCCTGATCGTGTACCTCCCACAGCGTTATCACGAAAAGACGCTGATCATCTCTTTAGAGAAATGTAATTTAGAATGCATCGTGCCCTGTGTTAAATCTTTATGGTTTGTACAGCGCATGGGCACGTGTTGGTTATTTATTATGTGATTGTCTCATGCACCGTGTTTTCATCTGTACTAGCTGCATCACGTGTAGCGCATGTTCGTCTTGGTTTTCTTTTCGAACCGTGTTGCTTCATCGAAAATACTGACGCCCAAGCTTGCGTGTTAAATCTTGTGTCCGCGCGTCCTTCAAGGCTGGGTTCGTCATTCTTTGAAAGGATCTGCCAGCAGCTTACCGCCATGAATCTTGTGAGACGTATGCGAAAACAGCACCAAAAAAAAAGACACCATATCCACGGAGTGAAGATGATTGGTGGGGCGAAGCGTTCATCAGTCTGTTCGTGCTTTCGCCGCCCATTCGTTCTTGCTTACGTTAGTCCATGCGTCCGTCCGTGCGTCCATCCATCCATGTGACCCGCGGTGCATCCGTCCGTCCATGCGTTCCTTCATGCATCAGTCCGTGCGTCCTCGCCCCTTTGTCTATCTGTGCGTCCATCAGTCCGTCCGTCTATTTGTACGTCCATCCATCTATCTACTGACCACTCCCAAGTACAGCCATCTCACATCTTTTCATCATGTATTCATCATATAGAAGTGCCTAAATCCAGCGGACATGTTAAGGACCGCTCTTTCGGGTATGTGGCACCGGTGACTACATACGCCATCAGAAGATGGACAGACCCACACCCTAAGGAGTTTCACCCCTAAAAAAAGAATGCTGCACATGTGTGGAAGCAATAAACATACATTCAACATATGTACCGTAGTGGCACTGTGTTCTGATGCGTGTTCAATCCCAGCCACGGCCCCGCAGGGGTGCCTGCGCAAGTAGGCGTTTGGTGTGTAGCGACACCACGGACCCGAGCTAACGAGGGAGTTTTGACTCTCTCCCACGCCTAGCCGTGCGTGGCTTTGCCTTGTCCGGAGAAAAGGGGATCCTGGGGGTTGAGCCAATGCTGGGTGATTGGACCTTTAAGGCCCCCCGGCAGAGGTAACACACCCCTTTGGCCCCGGCTTCACGTAGACGGCACCCCTGGGCTGACCCACCCAGGGGAAATCGGCTGTCGCCTTTTCCTATCTTTGTCTTCCTACATCTTCGTCTTTATCTCTCACTTTTTATCTGTCCTGTGATCTCCTCTTTTCCGTTTACTTCAGAATTTCCTGGCGGCGAGGGTTAACCCTATCTAGTTACCCAACCTTGGGTAGTTATATTCGGTTATAGCGGCGATGCATGGCTGGCGTGTCCAAGTGTTCACTAGTCAACCTTGTAGCGTCCCCTTGTTGGGCTCGGTGGTGGGTGGCCACCATCGCCGCCGAACTTTATTGTATTTTATGGCAAAATCTTTCCCCCCCCCCTTCTTCCTGATCGCTCCCTAAAAATTTTAGGTGGCGCACCGAAGATACTTTCCTGCCTAACACACCAAAGCCGACATTCCCAAAGTACCATGTAATCCACAGTCAAAACGAAAAGAAGACAGTCCGAGCTATTTCACCTTTCCTCGTTTCCAAAACTCTCACAGAAGCAATAGGCCCAGGTTACAAAGTAACAAAGATGGGAAGTGGCGATCTTCTTCTGGAGGTTCGTGACAAAGCTCAGTATGAAAAGCTGTCTAAGCTTGTAGCCTTTGGTGAAACCCCTGTTTCGGTGGGCCCACACAGGTCCATGAACACTGTCCGTGGCGTAATTTCTGATGATGATCTTACTGAGCTTTCTGAAAGTGAGCTGCTCGAAGGCTGGCAGGACCGGAACGTGGTCAAAGTCCAACGAATAACAATAAGACGCAACAACAAACTGGCCCCTACAAAACCCGTAATAATTACCTTCGGAACAAGTGACCTACCAGAATCAATCGAAACCGGCTATTGTAAGCTTCGTGTAAGACCATACATTCCCAACCCTCATCGATGTTTCAAGTGCCAACGTTTCGGTCATGGATCGCAGAGTTGCAGAGGGCGTGCCACTTGCGCAATGTGCGCATCCATTCAACACATAACAGACAACTGCACCTCAGAAACAACTCATTGTTCGAACTGTGAAGGAGACCACGCTGCCTACTCACGATCATGCCCCGCATGGAAAAAAGAGAAACAAATAGTAGAACTTAAGGTTAAATTCTATCTCACATTTCAAGAAGCGCGCCAACGCTTCGCAATACACAACCCATTTTATCCCTCCTTTGCAGATGTGACGCGCCGCGCCACATTTGCAAAGGAGGGATAAAATCCATCACCTCTTGTGAGGTCCATCACCTCTGGCGCCTCAGACGCCGAAGGATAGGCGCGACTCCTTGGAGCGCGCCAAAAAAGAAAAACCTCGAATCACAGGGCCCTCAAAAGGCCCTGTAAACTAACGCAACACCTCTGTATGCACAGCACCCCACTAAATTAAAATGACACAAATACTACAGTGGAACGTCAGAGGACTGTTGAGAAACTTCGACGATATCCAGGAACTTTTACACAAACATACACCTAAGGTGCTGTGCGTACAAGAGACACACCTGAAACCGAAACACACCAACTTTTTACGTCACTACGTTATTTTTCGGAAAGACCACAATGATGACAATGTGCCATCCGGTGGTGTTACCATTATAGTCAATCAAGGGATTGCATGCACACACCTAACACTACAAACATCCCTTGAGGCGGTGGCTGTTCAAGCAGTTCTATTGAATAAGCTCGTCACCATCTGCTCTCTACATACCTCCACAACACCGTCTTGAAGAGCATGAATTCGAGTCCCTCATAGACGAACTTCCAGAACCTTATATTCTCCTGGGAGATTTCAATGCACATAGCAATCTGTGGGGTGACTCTCGCTGCGATGCTAGAGGTCGCCTGATTGAACAGCTTCTTTTTTCTTGCGGCGCATGCCTGCTGAATCGGAAAGCGCCAACATACTACAACATCGCTAACAATACGTACTCAGCAATAGACCTCAGCATAATATCCCCATCACTCCTGCCTCTACTTAAATGGCAAGTTATTATTGATCCATATGGTAGTGACCATTTTTCTATCGTTATCAGCTCATCAATAACAAATACATGTCCTGCACAAGTTCCTAAATGGCTCACTGACAAAGCCGATTGGGAAAAGTTTCAAAAAATGACTTTATTATCTTGGACTGACATGGCGGCATTGAGCATAGAGGATGCTGTATGCTACTTTACAGCTTTCTTGGTTGATGCTGCAACAAAATGTATTCCCCAAACATGTGGACCGTCAAGCAAACTACGAGTCCCATGGTGGAATAATGAGTGCCGTGATGCTCAAAAAAAAACAAAATAAGGCATGGAGGTTGCTTAGAGACTCGCCCACAGCCGAGAATCTTGTAAACTTTAAGAACGTCAAGTCGCAAGTAAGAAGGATGCGCCGACAACCGAGAAGAGAAATTTGGCACAAATTTGTATCGGGCATTAACTCATTCACAGATGAGTCGAGAGTCTGAAGCATGGTTGGTAAGGTGGCAGGACGAGAAGCACATTCGCTTCCTCTAGTGAACACACAAGGGGAGAGTTTGGAAGACCAGGCAAACACTCTCGGAGCGCACTTTGAACAGGTCTCCAGCTCAACACACTATAGTGAAGCGTTCCGACGATACAAAACCGCAATAGAAAAACAACAACGGGCATACAACGAACCTTTCTGTTTGGCTGAACTGCAGGCCTCACTTGCCTGCTGCAATAAATCTGCCCTAGGCCCGGACCGTGTGGCATATGAAATGTTGAAACACTTGCCCACTGAAACCCAGAAAGCTCTCCTCTTTCTCTATAATGCGATATGGTCTTCTGGCGAGCTACCCTCAGCCTGGAAGGAAGCTATCATTATCCCAATTCTAAAACAAGGCAAGGACCCGGCCTCAGTTTCCAGCTACAGGCCAATAGCATTAACCAGCTGTATTTGCAAAGTCTTTGAAAAAATGATTAACAGGCGCCTGATGCACTTCCTTGAAATTAGAGGCCTACTTGACCCATACCAGTGTGGGTTTCGAGAGGCTCGGTCCACCACTGACCACCTTGTCCGTATCGAAGCACAAATTCGCGATGCTTTTGTTCATAAGCAATTTTTTCTGTCTGTGTTCCTCGATATGGAAAAGGCATATGACACTGCATGGCGCTTCGGCATATTGCGAGACCTGTCACATTTAGGTGTGCCGGGTAGAATGCTGACAGTTATCGAAAGCTACCTGTCCAACCGTACATTCCGGGTCCAATTTGGCACTGTCTTATCTCGAGTATTTGTCCAAGAAACAGGAGTGCCACAAGGAGGTGTATTGAGCTGCACACTTTTCATAGTTAAAATCAATTCCTTGCACCTGTCTCTCCCACGAAATATTTTTTACTGCATATATGTCGATGATGTGCAGATTGGTTACAAATCGTACAACATCTCAATGTGCCAACGTCAAGTTCAACTAGGGTTGAACAAGGTATCTCAATGGGCAAACGATAATGGTTTTATACTCAACGCGCAAAAGAGCACTTGTGTCTTGTTCAGCCGAAAGAGGGGTCTCCATCCTGACCCCGACATTGACCTGCATGGTCAACCTCTGTCAGTGAAGACCGAGCACAAGTTTCTTGGTCTCATATTAGACACTAAGCTAACCTTCATCCCACACATCAAGTATTTAAGGGACAGGTGCTTAAAACAATGAACATTTTGAAAGTGTTGTCACGCACTACATGGGGTAGTGACAGGAAATGTTTAATTAACTTATATAAGAGCCTCGTACGCACACGCCTAGATTACGGTGCTATAATTTATCAGTCGGCAACACCATCAGCCTTGAAAATCCTCGACCCTGTCCACCATCTAGGCATTCGCCTCTCTACGGGTGCTTTCCGCACCAGCCCTGTGGAGAGCCCGTACATGGATTCGAATGAATAGTCGCTCCACCTACAAAGATGTTCCCTGTCCTTTTTGTACTTTTTGAAGGTGAAGGCAGACAAGAAACACCCTTCCCATTTCACAATTAATGATTTGTCTTGTTCTGGCTTGTTCGAGAACCGTCCTTCGTTTAGGCAGCCCTATGCGCTGCGTGTAAGGAGCCTGGCCGAAGAAACAGGTGTGCCTCTTGAACACAATTTGATGGCTCCTGCAACATATCTGCCACCGTGGCAGTGGCAGCTTATAGACTGTGATGTCTCTTTTGTTGATGTCACAAAGCACGCAGCACTTGCACACATACACACATACTTCCTAGAACTACAACATAAATACACATGCCCTGAGTTTTTTACCGATGCGTCAAAGTCAAACACTTCTGTGTCATATGCAGCAATAGGCCAATCCTTTTCCGAGGCCGGTATTCTTCATCCTAATTCAAGGATCTTCACAGGAGAAGCTTACGCAATACTGGCTGTGTAAAACACATTAAACAGATAAAATTACAAAAGGCGGTAATATACACAGATTCCCTAAGCGTGGTCAAGGCCCTGAAAACTCCTAAAAAACACAAGAACCCCATGCTGGTGTCACTCTACTCACTTCTGTGCACACTCTACACATCAAAACAGCATGTCGTTGTCTGCTGGGTTCCAGGGCACCGTGAAATACAAGGGAACGTTTTGGCCGACAATCTGGCTGCTTGCGCCAATGTCACTACTGCCAATGCATCAACACCAGTCCCTGCATTTGACTTAAAACCTTTTATAAAACGAAAGCTCAGGGGGTATTGGCAGAGCATGTGGGATAAACACACAGATAATAAACTCCATGCTATTAAGCCGCAACTAGGTTATTGGCCGCCACTATCAAAATCACGACCCACGGAAGTAATACTAACAAGGCTTAGAACAGGACACACACATTCTACACATTCATCTCTTCTGTCTGCTGGTGATCCACCATATTGTGAGAGATGTGGAGAGCCCCTTACGGTTCTCCACATTCTCGTCCAGTGCAATGAGCTAGATGCTCTAAGAAAAAAGCCCTTTTTACTGCCCTACCGACAGCAGCTCCCTCTACACCTTGAGATGCTCATCGGTAGGGATCCGCTTTTTAAACTGCAAACGCTTTTTACGTTTTTAAAAGATGTGCAAAGCTTTCACCCGATATTTCGAGGTCATCCGTAGCACGACCTCTATAGAGTGGTCGTGGCTGCGGTGACTATATCTTCATCATGGTTTTATTATCATGACATTTTGCCATCTGCTATCACCACACATATGTCACGCCACTGTCATGATTTCATTACTTTCATGTTTTAACCCGCGTTAGAGCGAGGAATTTTAAGGCCTCTTTACAGCCACGCACCATATCATTGTTCATATCTGTAGTCAATTGAAATGGCGCTCTTTGGCCATCAATTGGCCCTTGCGCCACTAAAAACTAGTCATCATCATCAATCCCAGCCACGGTAATCGCTATTTGACGAACGCTGAACGGGTGGTCAAAACATCCCCAAAAATTAATAATGTACTATACACGACTTAAGATAAGTACCCCCCCCCCCTCGCCCCACTTTTTTACTCCAATTTCAGTGTGCATGCTCAAAAACAAAGCCTTTACGAAACGTTTGATAATTTTCCACTAGTAATCGCTTATGTCGTATTTTGCAGTTAGTGCTACAAGCTCTGAATTTCAGCCAATTAAGAAAAAAAGACGCGCTAAAGAGCTTTTTGAACTTCTGGTTTCGGTTTCCACGCCACCGGCGCCGACGACGAAAAGAGGCTGTGCGCCACCGCCGATTATTTTATCTGGCGTGCGCCGACGACGCCGCCGCCACCGCCGACTCGCAACGACCTCCACGCTGCCGCCGGTCGAAACCGCCTCGACGCACACCTCTACCTTACAGCCACCATAGTGCGGGTTTCATTACAGTGGTACAGTTTCAGTGTACTAGAAGAGGACAGTGGGCTTACTCAGCCGCTCCTCTGACGCAGTTGGTGTCGCATAGGAGAGATGGCGCCTCAGGCATCTTCAATGAAAGCTTCGCCTGCAGAAGCTGCTCGCCGCTCGTACAAGTTGCGACGCGCGTTTCTTCAATATTTTTAGTAAACTTGCTTTTATTGACTTCCCTTTGACTTTACTGAGAGCGTATGTTGCTCTCGGTTTACCATTATTTTCCTTTTTTGCGATACATTTGCCGAAAGTCAGTCCAATGGCAGCTTATGCAGATATGCTCGCTCCTTTATAGTGCGACGCAGTTAATAATTTTTCTTTCTTGGAGGTGGGGGAGCTTGAATTCTTTGCACATTTTGACAAACTTTACATTTATTCAAGCCACATCGTATTTTCCCCAATATAACACCTCGCTGAGCCCAAAAGGACGGTGTACCCCTCAAAATATACGGTTTCATGCAGTGACCAGCCGTGTACTTCGATCTAGGTGGACGTTAAAGAACCCCAGATAATCGAAATTTCCAAATCCCTCCACTACGGCGTCTCTCATAATCATGTAATGGTTTTGGGACGTTAAACCTCGAATAATATTATTATTACAGTGACCAGATATACGGTTACATGCTGCGTAGACCTAACCTAAAATGACTTTGTAGCAAGATTGTGCCCTGCCTTCCACCAGACAATTAGAAAACAGTGCACGCTAGCTTCCTAGCCGAGCTTTAACATGCAGGCGTGCTGGCTGAGTTTATGCCTTTGCTATGATGAAATGAAATTGTTGCTGAACCATCTTTTGTTCTAATTTGGTTGTTGCACATGGCAGAGTAGTTTTCTCGAGGTTTTTAATAACTATAGTTACACAGTTACACATCTGTTAGACCTATGTACAAGCTTCTGTTCCTGACATGAAGCCCTTATTTTCAAAACTGAAGCACAATATTCAACCACTGCTTTAAACACACTTTATTCACTTCATGTGGAACGGCTCAGCTTCAGCTGCTTGGTCCTCTGCCGCTTTCCTCCTTTGTCACTGTTCAGTCCTTTCACAAAAATATGAAGACGTGTGACAACGTAAAAACTAATTACTTTCGCTGTTAGAGTAGCTGCATGCACATTTCAACCAATTTCGATGGAAAGTCTGTGCTGAACAACTGCCAGCATGTCCATAATGCTGTCAGAGTGCAGCTCGCTCTGGCAGAAACAATCTGTGAATATATCTTCAAGCTCTTTCACAAAGCCGTACAGCTGACTAGAGGAATGGAGGAGGCCTCTTCGGTCACAATAGTTCGTTAGCCAAGCACGCAGAAAACTTTCACCAGGTGAGCTCATGATTAGCAGCTTGACGCAATCTTGACATTTTGTTCTATCATTGACAACGCATTTTCGTGCAACACAGCCCGAAATATGGTAAATGTGCCTGAAGTCGCTTCTGACTACGTGTCGGTTATGGTCATTCAAGCCTGCGGGCCAGCATGCTGGTGTACCACGATTTTTTTTTTTTTTGCTTTCCCTTCAGCTGCAGTGGTAGCAGCAGTTTGACTGCACTCCTCGCTATCAGTTGATGATTCGAGCGAGTCAACTTCCAGCAAGGAGGCCAGGGTACCCTCCTCGCAGTTTCCATTGCTAACAGACCTAACCAGACCCTAACATAAGAGGCAATTCACAGTGATTGGGAACTGCGTTGGAGTCGGGTGATCATTATTGCCAGAAGCTTGTCTTACAATTTCGAAGAAATTCTCGAGTGGGTCCTGGCTGGTTCTTTATGTCATTAGGTACTTGCACGGCCGCTGGATCAAAGCGCACAGGGTGCGGCCTGCTGCGTGCGCCCGAAACAGCGGGAGAGGCCGAGTTCATTCGCCTGCCGCCGCGGCGCCACCGGTCAAGGACAATGAAAAGCGGCGGAGTAGCGGTACGCGCGCGAATTCCCGGGAGGTTTTAACTCGCGACTCTTCGTGCTGCAAGCGGATACTTTGAATTTGATATCCTCTCAGTGCTTTGTTCTACCCCACTACGGGACCCATTCCCTTGTGACAAATGGTTTATCGCTACTATGGTACACTGAGTGGCCTCGACTAAGCCCTCCCGCCCCTGTGACAGTCAGCTTTAAATTCATGCTTATGACAAGCTTGCCCCGTCCTCAGGCCACAGGATTAATACACGTATTTCATATTATTTTACAAAAGGACTTGAAATAACTTTCAGACTCCTTTTACGGCATTTAACTATAGCACAACGTTTTAGCTTCTCGTTAAAATCACTTTTGAATAAAGGCCATGATTTTATGTTTGCCTTTGTCCGCTGGCGCGACGGTGGATTACATAACCTTCAATTCATTCCAGAGTATTTCAGGAGCTATAATAACTCTAAATTAGCATCCGTCTGTATATTTCCCGTTCGAAGACTGTTGAATGTGAAATTGTCGTCTTTGCTGTGCATGTGGAAATAATGAAAATGCCAGGTATTGTGCTTACAATGAAACGTGCGTTTATTAACTGGAGCTCTACAATCTCTAAAAGATCAGTATATTTTCTAATACAACAGAACAATTTTGCCTGCATTACAAGGTAAAAAAAATGGAGGTGCCATGGTCCTCAAAGGCGCAGAACTTTTCTGGAGAGGGGCTTGTGTGCCAGCTTTACAAGACATTGCACAGTGGCACTCACATTCCCTGCCCAGTTAGCTAGGAGTGATCGAAGCAGCTTTTTTAAAAAAACATCACAGATCTGGTTCGTGTGCTGAAGGCTGCCCAAACCACACCGTAATGCAGGGCAGGTAACCAAATGTGGAAGGAGGGCTGAGTGAAGAAGTTTACACAGATTTCTACTTCTTCGAACTTCAGTGTCTTTCATCACTTCACTGACAAAGTCACATGCGAGTTTGCAAATTTTCACAATCTCCATGTTGGGATACCAAAGTTGTCCGTTATCGATTTTCTTCACTAAGTCGTAGATGCTGCCACACGGTTTCGTCTCTTGCAGGAGAACCTTGCATGATTCGCAGGGCAACTGCAAGTAATAAAATCAAGCCAAGTAAAATTTTCATCAAATGTACTATGCAACAAGTATGTAGGCTCCTTTTCTTATTTCGCTTAGCTAAAGAAAAATATTATCTAAATTTCGTAAGAGTGGGAATGAAACAACCTGCGGCAAAAAGAGTGGCATACACGCATATCTGGTGTCGACCCTTACAGTGGTGGCACACCGGCGGGGCGGGACCCGCATCCTGATTCGGGCCGGAACCCTGGCTCCAAACTGACCTGAGTTTTTCTTCACTCGAGGTCAGCCTGGAACCCTGCCCTTGGTTTTTAGTGGCGAAAGGGAGGGCAAAAGGAGAAAAATATGAGAAAGAGGGAGAACTGCTGGTTCGCATATTATAGTTAACATTCGAAAAAGGCGAAAGTGAAGTGAACATTGTTTAAGACTGGCTGGCGCGCTAGCGACGCGTTCGAAAGAATGCAGCAAATAATGCAAAGCTTAAATATAACCGTCCTTACCTTCTCACATGCACGCGCGATGTATCCGGCCAGGTATACTAGGGGTGCTAGTTCGAGGTCATCCGGCACAGCAAGCCAAACATTTAATACTTCTAGCTCATAGGAAAGCCGCTTAGCACCGAGGACGACCGCAAGTGGCACGGCCGCGGTGTTGCCTGCGCGGGCTTTGAGTTTTAGAGGTGCATTTGTTTCGGAGCTATGGGGAGCGTTTCCACTCTTAGCAGCTTGGAGGATTCCAACATGGGAAAAAAAGTGCGTAGATTACATGGGTGTGCTCTCCAACGGGCACCAAATATACCTTTAACAGCTTTTCGGCTGTGAATACCGC
Source organism: Rhipicephalus microplus (assembly GCF_043290135.1). Lineage (NCBI taxonomy): Eukaryota > Metazoa > Arthropoda > Arachnida > Ixodida > Ixodidae > Rhipicephalus > Rhipicephalus microplus. Next base: position 3,392,485 of record NW_027464591.1, read on the forward strand.
GTTTCTTGCATCAACTCTATCGTTGCCTCCGTTAAACTGTCGAAAGCAACTGAAGAGGGACTCCATGGGGTCGCTGTTCAAGGCACGGGTCAAGACGTAGCGAAAGCTGGAAAAAAGTTTGTTTGATACCTAAGTCAATACACATATACGTAACTGCGATAAAAAATATGAAGGTGAAAAAAGAAAAACCTACTTGTTGTCTAATAGATGTTGAATCAATGCCACAGTTGACCTCGTCGTCATTATCGTTGCCTTGCATATTTCTTTCGTCATTTTCTTTTTTGTTTTGCCACCAGAAAGCTGAATCTCCTCAACGTACGTGATGAAGTATACTTCAAGCCACGAAAGACGGTCGTTGTCGATCAAGTAGAATGGTTCTTCCCTTTGACCGCGCGGCTTCACAGCGCCAATATTGTGAAGGTCATACCACTTCGACACCATTTTCATGAAGGTGATGGTGGGCAAACAGTCCTGAAATTCTGTCGCATCAGGGTGCAATTGCGGGTTTTCTTGTAGGAACTCAAGCGTTGCTATTACGACTGGGGAGAAAACTTGCGTAGCCCTTGACACTTTCATCGTTTTTAAGTTGTTCGGTTCAACGTGTGACTGTGTTAGGAACCTCACTGGCTTTACGAGTAGCTGTGACTGAATGCTGAGTAGCTTCTTCAAGTACAGTCCACCTTGAATTAGATTATCTCCGTCCATCATCTCTCTTTCCACAAGATTATTTCTGGGGTTCTTGATGAGGTGATTCGGATCAAAAGACAAAAAAAGAGGATCACCTTGTCGCAATGGATGTGGCACTACATGCGCAAGCATTCCGTCCTCGGAAAGGCTCTTGAAGAGCGCAATATTTGACTGGTGATTGTCGGTAACAATCCTCGTTACACGGAAACCCACATCTTCGACTGCCTTCATGACATTCGTTGTCATAGAACGAAGTTGCTCACTCCTGAGGCACCGGGTAAAGAAGTACCCAACTGTTATTACATAGGCAGTTGATAGCCCTCGTAGGACGAAGCACAACAACCTGTTCGCCACTTCAGGTGTTGCACATGATTGCTGCTCAGGACCCATGTCAACGAGACCGAAAACCTTATCAAGTTGGCGATCGTACATAACTTTCTGCTGTATCGCCATTTCATCGATGATTAGGGAGCAGAAGATTTCTTGTTCGACTTGTAGCGCTTGAAACTCTGCGCGGAGGCGTTCTGTTATGAGTGATGTGACGCCTATTTCGCCTGTTGAGTGCCCGATATACTTCTGTAGTGTGGCACGGCAAGGCAACTTGAACAGGCCTCTTGTTCTCCCATACTCGTAACCTTTGTTGGAGCACGCTTTCCAGAGGACGCACTCCCTCAGAATTGATTCAGTGTACGCTGGTTTCTTGGAAGCGAAATTCGACACTTGATTCTTCATAAATTCGGCGGTTTTATGGCCTTCGTCTGCGGCTCTTAGTACACTCACAAAACAGGCGATTTCTTTGTTGCTTTCGAAAGCTTGAAGCCGTTCACGAACCGTATCGTGCTGGCTTTGGAGCGTCTGCAGTGACTTATTGAGGCGGGAAATTTTCCGCTGCAGGCGGTTCGTCGTTTTCTTCGCATCCTCTAACATCCGCTTAAGGTCAAGGTCTGTTTGAGACATTTTATCTGTACATGAACTGGTTTGGCACATACTATCAGCAGGCAATGAACAGTCCCACATTCCGTCCGAAGACCCGCTTGGTGCAACATGTTCTTGATCTCCGAAGAGATCAGGCTCGACATCTTCATGCCTGCTTTCATCTGGGCCATTTTGTGCACTCTTTTTCGCGCAAGCTGCTGAAACACCATCTGATACTTATCTTCGAGGCCATTTTCTTATCCTTGGAGCCCTTGGCTTTTGCATATAGGACGGGTAATTGGGGAACACCGTCGGGATAGCAGTTGGCAGGAGAATTCGCAGTTTGGTGCCTTTCTTATAGTCATTTTCGGTGAAGTGAAGGGAACAAACCGAAGAGCGGTCACTGCGTACCCACCTCGTTTCTTTTCCGCCAGATCCCTGCCGGGAGATGTAGGTGAGCCATGCTTGTCGTCGTTCAGCGCTCGATGGAAATTCATGGTAGCTCAAACCGGGATTTTTCTTTGCGTTCCGACACGCACAGTGGAACACAGCAGTTTTTTGGCATACTAACTGGCCACACTAACTACCTAGCTGGACTGTGAGGCAGATCGCATCAAGATGAACACGACTATATTTGTTTGGAGCCTGTAACCTCATTCCGCGGCGAAAAATTGGCGCGAAAATGCCGCGTTCGCCGTAGCGCGCCCGCGCGTCTCTTCGGTGTGTCCTAGAGGTGTGCGCCGAGGCGATTTCGACCGGCGGCGGCGTGGGGGTCGTTCAGAGTCGGCGGCGGCGGCGTTGTCGGCGCACGCCGGTTTTTTTTATCGGCGGCGGCGCGCGGCCAATTTTCGTCGGCGGCGGCGGCGCCGGCAGCGCAGAAACCGAAACTGAAAATTCAAAAGGCTCTTCTGCCACAGGTTACTGAATTAGTTGAAAATCCAGAATTTTAATCCAAATAGCATATGACACTACACAGATGTGTCGACATCTCGATGAATGCAAAGTGTTTTGTAAAATATTTTTTATTTCGCTTTCATGAAAAAATAACGCGTATTTCAATCTATGTCCATGTTCTACGGTAAATGTGCAGCACTTTGCTTTTTTTTTTAAATTAAGATGCATCAGTTTGTTGTTGCTGGCAACGTCATACTTCATGAAACCTTCTTTCATTGAACAATGAGCAAGCAGTGACGCACGTCACTCATTTCGCTTTTCCGGATCTGATCTTACTTTTACATTGTACGCTGCACAAAAGAAGAAGCACCTCTGCTTCGAGTTTTCTTATTACAATTGCATGAAACCGCTTTTTTGAGTATCTGTCATGCTTTGAATGTAACTTTCCTTCAAACGAATCAAAATACCTACTTTTCACAATGTGAGAATCTTTTATGCAGCGGTATAGGATGCGGAAGGAAACAAATCTGCGCATTTATTCAACTAGTTCTCAGAGCGGTGTTCAATGAATCATGTGTAGACATGGGCGTGGGCGAGGCGGGTGGTGCAAAAAGGACACTTGAACCCTTCAAGCTCTACCAGCACTTGCTACCCATTCTAGCGACACCAACACGACCTACTCCCTCAGTCGTGATGCAAGTTGAAAGAAGGGTTTGCATCCCCCCAAGACAAAAACCTGTCGATGGTCATATGTTCAGATGAGAGCAAATGCAATATTTGCTCAGATACACAGCCCATACTGGTCATGGGCTGGGCGTCGGTTGACCACGCCTGCAGAGAACGTTGACTCCCCGACCCCTTGGTGTTTGGTCAGGGGAGTGGAACACCCCTTGCAAGTGGGCCCCATTAAAATTTCTCTTAAATACGTCACAAATAAGAATGCTTGATAAGTATGTATAAAACATTCAACTTTTCAATGTTTTTTGTAGCGTGTTCATGTGCTCAATACCAGCCCCGCCGCGGTGGTCTAGTGGCTAAGGTACTCGGCTACTGACCCGCAGGTCGCGGGTTCGAATCCCGGCTGCGGCGGCTGCATTTCCGATGGAGGCGGAAATGTTGTAGGCCCGTGTGCTCAGATTTGGGTGCACGTTAAAGAACCCCAGGTGGTCCAAATTTCCGGAGCCCTCCACTACGGCGTCTCTCATAATCATAGGGTGGTTTTGGGACGTTAAACCCCACATATCAATCAAATCATGTGCTCAATACCCATCAGATGTGTGAGAAACCGAAACAGCAACTGCCACTCTCGACTTGTTCCGGAAAAAACACAATAGAACAATGCAATTACGAGTGCTGGGAACCTTTGTTCTTGTGTATATTTGATTTCTAGGCATGATTGGCATTCTTATATAAACGAAAATAAAACCTGCAACATATTAAAAAAAAGGCTGCTATTGCAAGATGTGTGTTACAAGACGTGATTTTTCTAGACTTACGTCTCTGCAAGGCACATCTGGTGTCACAAACTTGTAAGTGTCCCCCCTTTTCCCCACGACATCTCCCGATCCCCCCCCCCTCTCTAATAAAAAGGCACCAATGTAGGCCTCCGTAGGCATCCGTGATTGCCTACTGGCGCGCGGCGGGCCATTCCGGTGGCTAGGTCCAACAGTGGCGATTTCGACTTGCTTTATTGGAGGTGCTGAAGGATCAAGAAAAGGCCGATATTTGTAAATTTCCTGGGAGTTCAGTGATAGTTTCTTCATGAATACCGTGGATTATATTAAAAAAAAGGCTGCTATTGCAAGATGTGTGTTACAAGACGTGATTTTTCTAGACTTACGTCTCTGCAAGGCACATCTGGTGTCACAAACTTGTAAGTGTCCCCCCTTTTCCCCACGACATCTCCCGATCCCCCCCCCCCCCTCTCTAATAAAAAGGCACCAATGTAGGCCTCCGTAGGCCTCCGTGATTGCCTACTGGCGCGCGGCGGGCCATTCCGGTAACTAGGTCCAACAGTGGCGATTTCGACTTGCTTTATTGGAGGTGCTGAAGGATCAAGAAAAGGCCGATATTTGTAAATTTCCTGGGAGTTCAGTGATAGTTTCTTCATGAATACCGTGGATTATTGGACCTCACTTTGTGTATAATGCTCCAATGAAAAAAAAATGGTTTCATCCTGTGTCACTGCAGAGTCAGAAGCCATCACATGTGCAGGCATCATTAAGCTTCTATATGACATTGCTAAGGTTCAGTACATTCGTACAAATAATTCTCGTTAATTGAACATTCTGAGTATAATCTTTGCTTGGGTTAGTATGTGTGAAACATAAATTTGAGATTTAAAATTATCATTGTGGGTTTCTGCAGCAAAGACACATTGATTAAAACTGATGACTCCGGAGCTACGCCAGAGGTAACATTCGTTCTGTTTTTTTTTTTCGGTTACGGTAACGGTAATGCGTTACCTTTTTTATGTATCTATATAAAGTGGAGCCGTGAAACGTTCCCCTTTTTCTTATTTGAGTAACGAGTGAGGTATTTAGTTACTTTTTACTGTAACGGATACATCACTAAATAGACTTACAGGAGTGATGTCGGCCCACACCGTCAGTTGTTGCGGTCTATAGGCTGGCTGTAAACATTACATGGATATATTCCTTTCACCCAGCACATGATAGGGAAGGGTCGCTCGACCATTGAGGATCTCGACCTTTGAGAAATACACAACAGCTTCTTAATGATATCCATATAATCCCACCGAAGCATGCACTTCGTTTCGTTAATATTTACAGTCAACGTGAGTGCTGTCGTCACGCCGTATGTTTTAGGTAGAAGAAATTTAGCCTACTCAAAATACCTAAAGACGTCGATCCACCTTGCAACGCGTGGCCACCCGCTGACGGTTCTGTATGAAAATGGCATCCACAGTGAAACATGTTGCATCTGCTGAAATTTTATCGCAACATTATTATACTGCCACGCTCACTTGTATTTTTATGTCACTGTCTTGCGCAAAGGCACTGCCGTTGAGGTTCAGTAGCTAAGGTACTCGGCAGCTGACCCGCACGTCGTGGGATCAAGTCCCACCTGCGGCTGCTTTATTTTCGACAGAGGCGAAAATGCTGTAGGCCCATGTGCTGCGACTTGGGTGCATGTTAAAGAACCCCAGGTTGTCAAAATTTCTGGAGTCCTCCACTACGGCATCTCTCATAATCATGTGGTGGTTTTGAAACGTTAAACACCACATATTAATCAGTCGCCTTGCGCAAAGGACGCTTGGCTGTCTGTGAAAACTCTAGATTATTTTAGAATCTTCTGATAAGCTTGAGACACGATATGGTCGCTACGTGTATAAATGGCGACGTACCTTCGCGCAGATCATTTTACCGACGACCAATGCTCTAAAATTACCGCTATCTGTGTAGAGCACGAATTTCTAGTACTTTGCACTTTCCTATGCACATGTTCACTCAATAAAAAAAGTGTCGTCTTGAGAAACCCACGTACCATATTCTTTGCCGTCGCAAACACGTGACAATGCCGTAAGTGAAATGAGAACGCTGAAATGATCGATACAAAACAGTGAGATGGGGCGTAAGTGCACGCCCAAGTTTGATTTGAGATGCGTATACCACAAGCTATTTTCTTCTATAGAACCAATGTGATGCGGATTTGTTAAATTACTGTGAAGCTGAATGTCAAGAAAGGAAGAACACGAACTTGGAAAGAGACAGTGTAGACGAAAAGTGATAGGTATTCACGTAAAGTTTCATCGGTCATTCCACTATCCCAGGTGTATTCGAAAAATGTCGCGCTGATTTACTCTATTGAAAGCAGTATATGGCGAAAATGTTTTGCAGAGAAAGATATTTTTATATGTGACCGAAATTCCGGCTATAGGATGGGCCCTATATTGAGTCCTAAGATAAAAGCACATTTACTGAGTGAGTCTATGTGGGCTCTATTTATTTTGCCGACCTATTGTTCCGAATATTTAAAACCTCCCACCTTATTGCCGTATTGACGTTCCGGCTTGTAAAGCCGAAAATTTTATTTTTCGAATTATAAGACTGTTACTATCTCCCCCCTCCCCGGAACTCGTTCTAGGGTTGGTCCTTTGATAAAAACCAGTCATATATTTTTTAAAAATGCTTGGATATTAACTATTCATAACTATCATTTAAGGATGTGGAAATGAAATGACCATCACTAAATGACTGATGAGGTGAAATATTAACATTAAAAAGCATAGTAAACGTGACTAAAAAGCTAATTCTACAAAAACAATGCAACCTGAACTAATGAAGTCACCACACATCTAAAACCTCATGCAATGTATATTGCATACCTGAAAGGTGCAGTTATTCAAGCGCTTTTTGACCTGAAATTTGGTCACGGAGTTAATCCCGTTCACGGTGGTGCTATTTTTAATTTTAACGGTTGAATATCTAACGCAGCATTAGGAAATTCTTTGCATGAAACACGTATTACTTTACGATGTAATTGAGCATTGTATATATTGTGCTGACACGAAGTTTAATGCAGGTGATGTGTTGATAGAGTACACCGTTCGGTGACTGTGGTAAAATAGAAACAGCAATTTATGTTAATTCATGCTACAAAACTCACGTGACCTGCTCCCAGAGAACAGAAGAATGCATAACGAAGTGCGTTACTAATGAACGGAAGAATTAAATAATTCTCGGTCTTTAATGTTGTTTCTGTAGTCCAATCTACAAACGTTCGTATTAAACGAGCATGACGGTACGAAAGCATGGAATTGGGTTCTGCAGCATGTTGTGACGCATGTGGCATTGCAGGTCACATTTATTACGTGACATCGGAATCCACACATAGCTTGATCTATGATTATGTACTTAATCAACGGAGTATGAGTGCTAAGCTCCGGTTTTATTATTAATGTGGCTTCAAGGACGAGAAAGCAGCACGATTCGCGAGCAATCGAGCACCCATTCTGTCTTTCTATTGCGTTGAACTGCTTGTGCCATCAGATGCCACTTCAGTTTTTTCTTCAATAATTGTGGCGATTGGGAAAGTTGTGAGCGCCAAACAAGACGTTAACAAGAACGAGAGAGACAGGACAGATGCTTGTGAACGTCATGTGGAAGCATTAGTTTGCGCTCAGAATTTCCCGATAGCAATGCGCCATCTGGCTTAATTTCAAGTTTTGTTAAAATGTAGCAATGGCACAGACCGTGGGCTTTTGTCATGTCATTTGCAACCAGTTCAACAGCGGCGGCGTATTTTAAGGTACCATGAAAATTGTCGCGGTCATATTTCAAGAAGAAAGGAGGCAGAAACGCACCGTTCATGTCATACGTAATCCTTTATCACTCGCGGAAATAAATTTATTGGTCGAAGAATTCTGTTACCTGGTCGAAGAATTCTGTTACCTCTCGGCAATCAGAGAGGCTTTTAATTCTCGAGTCTCTTTATGAGATATTGCTGCCATCTTTTTCCAACAGGCTTGCAATTCTGTTGTAGTGACACAACATAGCAATGACCGTGTTTTTGTAGATTTTTTTTCGTTCCCATTTAGACACTTTTCCATTCATAGACATCTTTGAAGCGCGTAAGAACTTCCCGTCGCCCCTCACACGTCGTTGCATTCGTCCAGTCCACATTGCAAAAGGCTTGAAGGCAAAGTTGTTTCCATGCTCAGGTTTCTCGTACCGAAGCTTTCGCGCTCTTTGTGCACTTCAAGGAATGCAGAAAGACTACAAAACAACGCAATGAGCTCTACACCGTGCCATCGGGACTGGTATGGGGTAAACATGTTTCGAGTGGTCTCGCAGTGTTCTGCCATTGCACTCCGTTCGCTGTTGCCAGAGCTCAAGTTGGGTTGACACGCGGCGTCGTTGCGGCGCCATTGGGGTCGTGTTTCCCGTGTATTTTCTTATACACAGTATTCTGCGAATAAATGCCCCTGTGTAGCCGCTGGTGCCGAGGTCGCGGATTACGTTTTTCCTTCTTTCCTTCCGCAGCTGTGGTGACAATTGGTGGTTAGATTTTCGGTTATTTCTTTACTTATTTTAGTTTTCCCGTTTAGCTAGTTTTCTGTATTCTTGCCCAAGAAAGGTGATCTAGGACATTTTTTTCTTGTGGGAATGGCCATAGGTATGTGCGTACGTGGTTGCAGCTCCACATTTCCAAGTTGTACGACTCGGACTGCCCTGCCAACGGCCCCTATTTTCTTTCTGCTCTAGCAGCCATGACTGTCACGTTCTTCCAAACCTTCTCCTCCTACCTACTTCTAAACTATTTTCTCCACTCTCCCCTTTCCCTTCCAGGGACTGAGCCGTGGTCTCGCAAGGAAAGATAGTGTCTTTTTCTTTTTCTTCAATCACACATTCATCCATTCTAGGGAAGCTTGCATGCAGTAACTGGTTTGGAAAGCAGGTAAGGTTAGCGGAAAGTCACCTCACCTACCCTGATTTGTTCCGGGTCAACGTTCTCGAGGTGCGCCAAAAGAGGCGACAACACGAAAGTCATACTTCGAATTCTTTAGGGCTGTTGGCTCCCCTCGTCAAAAACTCTTTGGACACGCCTGGCTGACGGACGGCCTAGGAAGAGCTGTCGGAAATCGAGGCCGCTTGATTTGTTCAACGTGCCACGAGACGCGCTGATAATTAGCCGAGAGGTTGGGATCTGTCGTCAGGTATGTTTCCCACACTCTGTGGTGCTTTCAAGTCTTCCACTCCCCCAGGCCCTAGCCTGCTTAGCGCTGCAGGCCCTATTCTTCACGTGCGATGCAACGTTATTGCACTGTGCTGTGTTGTGCGTATTATTGCATTATGACCTACGTTGTGTTTCTCTCTCGCCGTGTGACGAACTGAACATGCATCCTTTCTATTTCCTGGGTAGAAAAGAAGGCAGTGTTTGACTTTCTCTCTCCTTCTCCTTCTCGTTTTTTTATCTTTATTCGCTGCGCCGTGCTTCCTGCTGGGCTGCAGAAATTAGGCACCTTCTTCTAACCACTACCCTCACCATTTGGGGGATGGATATGAAGACGACAATTTCTTTGGACTGCCCTGGACTGAATGGACATGCAGTCTGTCCATTTACAGTGATCTGCAAGGCGGCTTTCCTGTAAGGTTTATTTTCTAACCAAAAACTATCGTTCACAGACTGCTTTTCTCCCTCATTGTGTCTTTACCTCTTCGAATTCCAGCGAATGCACGCGAGCACGCGAGTACAACAAAATGTCACCTCTCCGAATTCCAGCAAAGGCACGCGAGCACAACAAGATCTCAAAAAGGTGAATGGCAAAAACAAAATGAGCGAGAAAAGCAGTCTGTGAACCCGAGATTTGGGTTGAAAAACCAACCTTACAGAAAAGCTACCTTGCAGATTATTGCAAACTGTCTATTGTTTTCTCCTGCAGAGAATTTTAGGAAGACCACGGCTTAAAACGCGAGCACCGAGACGCTCTGAACCAGCTCTCAGAAGCTCTCATCCATCTTCCATGATGCTACCTTTAGTGTGTAAATAGTGAACATAAACGTTGCTCTTATCAGCTCCGGCTACTCTGCTTGACTTCTACCTGAGACTTGGCTAGCTCCTTCGAACACATCACGAGCAAGCAGAAGGGCACGGAGTTGTAAAGATGAAAATGTGCAACATCACATCGCTTTTATTACGTGACATATTCGTTCTCCGCCGCATTTGCCCGATCGCGTCCACATATAACTTTCCAGTTTTATAGCGACGACACACCGTTGATTGCGGTCACGTCATTGAATGTCATTTAAACAGCGGTTGCATTATTTATTTGCAAATTACTTCTTCATAAAGTATGGTGAAGTAATTTATTATTTGGCCACCTGAGGAGCTTTCTAATTTGACTTATTTTTTTATCAAGACTTGAATATAATGTTAAGTTTTATTTGGTTGACTCTGAGCATTACCTTCGCAACAGAAGTAGATCTGTCAGCGACCATCATTCTTAACCTCTCCCAGTGCCAGTAGGTCCGTTCAAGTTACGTGATGAAAACCAGTTTGCTGAACTATGTCATATATGACATGTCGCTCAAATGTAGGTCTCTGCATTTTTAATGAATCCAGCCGTCTTTTGTAAATTGTCTACTGGCAAGTTTTTTTTAAATTTTGTTTTGTTCTTTTTAAAACTGGTGGTCTCAGACAAGCTTATTACGCCTCTTCTCACCACTGGATAGCCGTTGTTACGCGCGGCGCCTGGGCCGACGGGGGAGGGCCGCATTCTTTGTTCATCGAACAAGTCACCGAAGGGCTGCCAACCTGCTGTCCGCCGTGTACTGTCCATCTTAGCCGGGAAATGAGGTGGCATTCCGACACCATAAGACGTTTGACGAGACGACCACAATGGTTTCTTAGTGTCACAGGTGCAGTGTGGTGGCCACGCCCCAATCAAAGACCTTGACTTGAGCGAGTGTGAGCGGCACCGTCAGAAATGGCGTGTGTGTCTCGTGATTCAACAGCGCATTCTGGACCCATTCCCTGATTAAGTCAAAACGTACACTTTATAGTGAGCCACCCAGCTCATTCGCAAGAGACCTCTCGCCCTGTCTGTACAGAATGTAATAAATCCTCTGTTATGTTTGCCATCTTACTCCTGAGTGCACATGCGTTTTCTTTTCTGTCTCTCAACTCGCCCTTTCTTGCCCCTATTTCTCAACCCCCAGTGCTAGGCAGCAAACCGGATGCGAAGATAGGGTGAATCCCCCAGCCTTCCTTTCTCTCTCTTGCCATCTTACTGCCTTGGCATCTTCATCCCGGGTATCCAATGTCTTAAAAGGCCGGTACAAACAGATAAGTTAAAGAATAAAACAGATGGTGAATATTTTCTGCAGCATGTTCAGACGCTGCATATAAGTGGTCATCCTCGAAAATTATCAACTTTAACACCGCGGACAGGTGCTAATATACCCTGAGTAGGTTCCAGCATGTATTATGCCTCGACGCTTTTAATCTTCATTAAACTTCTCCCTTTCGATTTCATCCTTCGGGGTTTTGTGTAGTTCTTCATCTAACGCCTAACCTCCCTGTCCTTCCTCATTTATTCCTCCTCCTCCCTTCATCTAACACGCTGAATTCGTGCTGCACTGCTGCCACTTCATTTCTTCTTTATATACGCCATGTTTCAGGCACAATTATAGGCTGCCATCTTGGACTGATAATGATGCCGTTTTCCATCCGTATGAATATTCGAATTGTGCTACGGCGAACTCGCACGCATCAAAACGCTGGGCCATTACATTCAACGTCGTATCACCATAATCATCGCTAATTACGACACAAAAAACAGCAAAAATTGCTTTTAAGCCAAAGATGGCAGTGTCTATGCTTTACTGTAACTGTTACATTTATTTTTTGTCAATTTGTCCAGTATGTCATTTCATGCAGCGGCCGCCGAACTCGTTCCGCTGTTCGTAGTGGTACTCTCGGTCTCTGAAGCTGGATGAAGATAACTAAGAAGCCTGGTTTCTACTGGCTACATAAAATGTGGAACGAAGCTATAAATCAAGATGAAAAAGAAAACAAATCTGTGAAAAGTCAGTACTGGCGCATAAATGACGCGCCGATTGCGCCGATGTAGAGTGCCTAGAATATTCTCCTAGTGTCATGAACAGGCGCCTTCCCCATCGGCGACTGGGACATTGATTTGGATTCAGCGTTAGGAGGCGCTACTTGCAACTGGCACGTCAGTTTGCGTGCCGGCCGTGCCTTTCAACGTTGTGTCGGGTGGCGACTTGTCTGTGTGGTGAAGCGTGTTCTCGCTACGTTTCGAATATGTGCCATGAATTCTCGTGCAGCGATTGTGTGTGACTATGCCTGAAAAAAAAAAGGAAGAACGTGCTTTGTGCCTTTGTGCAAAGGCGGGTACAAGTCTTTCAAGGAGAAGGTGTCTCTGTTCAGGGCTCCGGCGGACCCTGTTCGTCTTCAAGAATGGGCGCGAAACATCAAAAGAGGTGACAAAGTTCTAGACGAAACTTGTGTAGTGTGTTCTCGTCATTTTGATGATCGCTACATCCAAAGAACTTTCAAGCATGTCATCAACGGCGAGGACGTCGAATTCGACCGTGAACGACCATCGCTAACGCCGGACGCCGTTCCTACCATTTTCCCGGATGGCCCCGCTTACCTGACTAAACCAGTGCCTCGAAAAAGAAAAGAGAGGAATATTGCTGACTGCACAGCTCCGCCTGCTAAGCGTAAAGCGCCGAATGAACCCACGACTTCCCAAGCCTGTGATGATGCTGCCGCTGGCGAGGAAACAGCACAGGTGCCGCACCCGTTTCACAGCATAACGCCGCCGTCGGCATTTTGCAGCAAAATTTGCTTGCCCAGTAACCCAGAAGCATTGTGCTTCGCATGGCACTACAATACAGTGCCGGGTGACGTGTGCGTGTTGAAACACGTAGTGTTTTCGTCAAGCAAGGAAGTAGGTGCTGCAGATGGGTACCTTTGCAGTACTTACTGCCGCGGCATAAATGTGGAAGAGCACTATGTCAGCACCGAAACTGACGCGCTCGCTTCGCTGAAAAGGGCCGACGATCTGCTTCTTTGTTGCGGCTGCGAAATTGAGCCTGCTGCTGGCACTAAGTGCGTCCGTTTCGGAAGCGGATGTTTTTCGCCCAAGTGCTTGGTTACTACGCAGGATGGGAAAGCTTGCTTGAGGTGCAAGTACCTGAGGAGACTGATTCAATGGCAGTGCGCCAGTGGTTTCGTCTGGCGCACTGTCATTGCTTTGGCATCCCTATCGGAAAAATTGCCTTGGTGGATACTGGAAAACATGGTGGGCGTAGTGGAAATAATAGTGGGCATGGTGGAAATTATGATGGCTATGGTGGGACGTAGTGGAAAATATGGTGGTTATGCCGGGACATACTGGGTGGTATGGTGTACAGATGATGGGTAAAGTGGAAATGATGGTGGAAAGCAGAGGCTAGATAGTGGGCAATAATGGGACAATTTGCCCACCATTGCGATAATGCTGGGCAGCCCTAAGCATATGGTGGGTTGTGCTTATTATGGTGGGCTACATGGTGTACCAAGCTGAGAAACTCTTCCCACCATTGCGATAATGCTGGGAAGCACTAAGCAGATGATGTGTGCTGCTTGTTATGGTGGGCCACATGGTGTACCAAGCTGAGAAGCTCTGCCCACCACCGCGATAATGCTGGGAGGCACTAAGCAGATGATGGGTGGGCTTATAATGGCGGGCAATTTATATAGTGTACCAAGCTGGGATCTGTACACTACATGTTCTACCACCATGATTTCCACCAAAGGTTAGGCCTACCGACCGAGCCCGTACAATTGTGTTATCCGTGCTTCCGAGTTTCAGAATACACGATTTCGACGATTAAGTATGACTATACAGCACAGCCATGGCATCAATTAACCTAAATGAAGCATTTTTCGCTGTGTATGGTGCCCGCTCAAGAAGCAACAAACATCGATGTGACGCAATTAAAGCACTCCCAGAGAACGTAATTAAGTGTCTTCTCACCGACAGCCGCCGGTCGCACTCGCCGGCACTTTTCTAGCTTTTGTACGAGAACTCAGACGTGGCAATTCGTATGCTTGGTGAACCAATATGATAGCGTAATGTTTCCGGCACATTGCATTCGTTTTGGCCAAGCCGTTATGTAGTTGTTGCTTTAGCGAAAGAGCTACAGCATTGCGCTGGCGCGACCGCCCTCTACGTTGCGGAAAATGCATCCCAATACTCAATCAAATAAATTAGGCGGGCGTATCTATGGAATGAGCCTAGAAGCGTCTTGAAGTGTGAGCAGATGTCGCCCTTTAGAACGAGCGCGAAACGGATATTGAACTTGGCAGACCCCGCCGGTAAACTGTTGCTGCTCCCCAGTCCACTTGGTTTTTTTTCTTGAAGTTGTGAATTGTAAAAAAAAAAACAGCACTAGTGCCATTAACATAGTGCAATCGTTACAGGCCGCAGTTGCTTGTGTTTAATAAATGTGCAATTTTTAGTAGCAGGTGTAGATCTTGTCTATGTTGTGTACACGACAAACATAACTTAAGTTGAACCGTAAGTTTGTATGCCAACTAAGTATTTAACACACAATCAACGTCATGTTGGTGTGGCGCAGTGATAATAAAGAAAAAAAATTGGTGTGGCGCAGTGGTTAGCATCTTCGAGTGGGAATCCGCAGGTTGCACGTTCGATCCGCCGTGGCGCCTTGGTTTTTTTTTTTTTTTTTTTTTACGGGGCTGGTGTTTTTTATACTGTTTTTATAGAATTCTTTTTTATTTTTTTGTGGCAGCTCGTCACTGTGATTCTGACATCATTTCGCGCTCAAGTGTTGCCGGCACTGCAGCACCCACCATACCCACTATGCGTCATGGTGGGCGTTTCCCACCATTCACCCACTACATTAATCCCCTATAATGGTGGGTGGTGGTTTACATCATGCCCACCATTCGTTTTTTTCAATAGGGATTATTTGTTTTTCTGATTACTTCGAGGCGTGAAGGGCCAATCGAAGAGATAATGACCCTTGTACGTGGGTGCGTCCAGGCCTGCCACCGAGTGCAGGGAAAGTAAGTGTCCATAATACATTGTATATATAAAAAGTTGCGAGAAGAAGGTTTGTACAGTGCCTGCGATTCTGCACATGACAACAAAGTCGCGACAGCAGCCTACGGGAGGGAATGGTGGTCGTGGATGAGGAGAGAATTATGTGATTTTTTGTGTTGAACAGTCGTACCGCTGGGAGCCCCCGGTTGGCCACCCCTTAATTACCGTAATTTAAAATTAGCATTGGTAACGCGCGAGCGGCCAATCTATGAAGAGGCGGCACGGCAGGAGAACACAAAATCTCAACAAGGCAGAGAGCTCGCATACATTTCTTTCAAATTCACACGCTTTATTTACAGTCTGCGTGGAAAACGCAGGATAACAAGGCAATCGCGTGCTAAGCCATGAAACCACCACTGCAATTTGAACGCAAAGCGTCTGCTCCGGCTTGCTGCCTCCCCAGCTTGCCGAAAAAGCAGCGCGCCAGAGAGCGGTACTGCCACCTGGCGGCTGTATCGCATACCATTTCTCCTCGGCCGGCCCGTTCACGACGCTAGGAGAAATATTCTAGGCACTCTAGCCGATGAAAAACGTCGGCGGCGGCGGCGGTGGCGCGCCGATCAGTTCATGTCGGCGGTGGCGGCGCGGTGAAAACTCAGGTGAAAACTATTGGCGGCGGCGCGCCGACCAGCTGGCGCACACCTCTATTGTGTCTTCTTCTACTAGCGCCCCCCGCGAAACTTGCGGCCGCAACTGTCAACAACGCTCATCCTCCCTCGCCAATGCGCGGCGACTCCACGCAGCAGGCCGCACCCTGTGCGCTTTGATTCAGCGGCCGTGGTACTTGTATCCAACATTGAATGTTAAGTAGGTAAGCAACTCGAAAGTGCTTGAAATGATGACCCGCAATCCGGCTGCTGTGGAGTCACTTAAAAATCCACAAGCTCCTTTGGCATGCTTTTCCCACTGATCAAGGTACGACAGGAAGTCCTTCAGGGTTTCTTCTTTCAAGGAGCCTGGCCGGAGAGCTTCAGCAGCATACCGTGACGCAATCATTGATATCAACTGGCTCACCTTGTTGAAAAAATGGAATAAAACAACATTGCTTGAATTCTTGTTTACGTGGCCTCTCGGGTTACAGCCACCGTCATGCCATTGAGCTAAAAACTGCAAACTCCTTCATTTTCTTTTTTAGGAATGTTTACTGAAAACATTCTATAAGCTAGCTGGCAGGGAGATTGGTTAGTCTGGGGCACGGTGTTGTCTAGGGTGAAGGCCTCATCAGGTCATTTGTTGCCTAAGCTCTAGGACATACTTCACATTGTGTATTTATGTCTGAAATAAACGAGTGAACTGTGTATTTATGTCTGAATAAACGAGCGCGGAGAAGGGCTCTCTTGCGAGGTATCCACACCTCTTTTCCCTCAGCAATATGCACATCGTCTCTGAGCACATAACGCGGCTCGAAGTAAAGCTCGCACACAGCGCTGGTGTCTTCTAGGGGCTTGTCCGCTCAGCGCAGGTTCTTCTCCCATTGTTTGTTTACTGTTATCATCCTTCGGGACGCCAAGCAACGACAGCTTCGGCCCACCCTTCACGAACACATAGCCAGGTCGGCACCCAGGCGCGTAACAGTGGTTTTGCCGATATCGCAGCATGGCTTAGACACTAAAGCACATACCGATTTCTTCAGCGGTGCGTACGGCTCACAGCTGCCGGCAAAAACTGGGCGCTACAATGGCCACAGCAATAGCACGTCGCTCAACAACTGCTTCTGCGTAAGAGCTGGCCAGCACTTCCAGCCGCCACGCTCACACCAAGGAGGATACATAAAACTTCCTGGAGTGGAAGCCGCCTATGCGCCGCTACGGGAGAGAGTGAAGCCGCGGTAAGAGTGCGGCGGCCATCTTGCCAGTGGCAGAAAAGAGCCGAGCGCTGCTAATTTATGCTTCAACGCGCTGCGGGTGAAGTGACTCGTGTGTTTATAAAGCAACTAAAACAAGTAATTCTGGTTGTAAATGTTTATTGCGACTTGTACGCAGCCAAGTGGCATGTAGAGAACTCGATGAAAGTGCATATGCATCAAATAGCGATGCCTAAAGCAAACACATAATCGAAAACATGTGTGCCCTACTGGTGGTTTAAAATTATTGCCCTTGTCAAAAGTGGTCCCACCTAACTTTTTACCGATTCTCGTTTTTTTTTTTCCTTCGTCATGTGTTGTATCCCCACTTTTACGTATTAATCGGCGATTTGCCTGCACAAAATGTAAACCTGATTATCAAGCGTATCAAAGTCTAGGACGTGCTGCTCTAGTTTATGAAATCAGTTTTTCTCGGAGGAGGCTCATAGAACTTTCAGGATGAAGTGTTTTGCTATTTATTTCACCATTGTGATGGAATCACATCCAGCCTGTAGCCGCCTCAGTCCTCGACTTCTTTACAGAGGCTAATGACATCTCGCGACGGTGAAACAAGACTACCTCGCCTCTTACATCTAATTAAAGGTGTCAGCTCATCTGAGTGCATGGCTGCTATGCACTCTTCACAGGTAGTTGCAGTTCGACCTTTCGAACAATGAAGCCTGCTATGTATGGCACCACGGAACCGACAAAAGCAGAAAAGCTTTTGGGCTAGTCAATGCGATGCGTATTGTCGCGGTCATCGCACTGCAGGACTGGGGCCTTGCGCATGTCAGTGAGATTGCTTCTTGGATCTACCATGGCTGCAGGAGTCATTGCATTCAATACGGAGAGAACATCTTGGGAACAGTGTCCAGAACTTGAAGACGTGACTTCCATCTGAACCAATAGACGCTTGTATGCAGACATACACTGCGAAGCTGTTGCGTTGTTATTATGGCCGCCTCATCAACTTGTTTATTCAAAGAAGTTTTCGGCATAGTCTTGACTGAGTTTGTGTGTCAGTAAGTGTTTCAGCTGACCCTGGGTGACAAGTCTGTCAAACATTATTTCCGTGCTTGCCATGCGTATCCAAAAACCAATGAATCTGTTTTTATTTTCAGTTCTTCTGTCACTGCCGGATCTCTCAGCCCGTTTATGTACGCTCGAGTATCCGCAAAAAACGACTTCCAGGATGCTTCGTTCCCCTGCCGGAGGGGCGCTTTGTACGACCTTGCCAGCGGGTTCCTGGAGTTTAAGATGTCAAACAAGCAATCAAAAGTTCTAATAAACGTAAATCTTGTGCTGGCACCTTTGAATTGCGGCAGCTTTCGCTTTTGTTCGCAGAAGTCCAAAGCGTCGGCAACTGAGGCACTCGATCAGTTGTACAGCATATCATACCTTCCTTTTCTTGCTTTTCCAATTGGACGTGGACTTTCGTAAGCTTGTTTCTGATCCACAACCATTCTTCAAGTTGAAGTGCCTTCAATGCCACTTTCACATGCTTCCCTTCAATGTCAAAGAGGTGGTCAAAGCACTCTGGCGCGATGTGCACAGAGCGAAGTGATCTCAGTTTTTCGCATTCTACTTCTCACGGCGAACGGCCCACTCCCAGAGGCTCTGCGTTACGGGATCTTTAGGAAACCTGTAAAACAAATCCGGACTGTTATGTTTTGCACGCTTAAATTGCGTCAGATATAGCTCCCTGTAGTAACGAGCGCGGAATGGCTATGTCGAGGACGTTTTCGTGTATGTACAGGTGGAATGTGAAGCCACAACCTTTTTTCAACCTGTTGGCACATCCGTAAACGACGCAAGAGGCAACCATTGTAAACCATTTGTCTTTACATGCCGACAAGGTGAAACAAGAACGAACGAAATCAGCAGCTCCCAATGGCGCTGAGCACGCTTTTTGCCACTGGCAAGATGGCGGCGGCTGGCTTCACTCGCACAGCGCTCCTTCCACTCCAGCAAGTTTTACGTATCCTCCTTGGCTCACACAAAATTCCATGGATGAATGAATGAATAGATAAATAGATGGATGAATGGATCAATGGATGGATAGATATGGCTGTACCCTTTAGATCGGGCGGTGGCTAGCGCCACTAAGCCGTAATACCTAATGAACCAAAAACTATATTAATTTTTTTCCTTAAAAAGTGAGTTTGAGGATTCACACTTTGCAGTGAAGAGTTTAATTTTCACTCGTGCCTTGACTTTAGCCACCAATCAGATAACCTCCTTCTAGTTAAGTTTACCCGCTTAAAGTTTATTTTGCCCTCCCGGTCCCTAAACCCTAGTGCTTTGAAGAACTCTGCGCCATCATCCTGAACTATAGGGTGAAGCCCTTTACAGAACATTATCAAGTGTTCGGCAGTTTCTTCTTCCTCTCCACACGCACTGCATACTGTGTCTACCCCTTCGTATTTGGCCCGATATGTCTTGGTTCGCAGTGCTCCCGTCCTGGCCTCAAACAGTAGAGAACTACCCCGAGTATTATCATATATCCTTTCCTAGGCAATTTCCTGCTTAAAAGTTCGATATATCTCTAGTGCGGACTTCTTAATCATGCCCATTCTCCACATGTCAGTCTCCGTTTCCTTCACTTTCTTCTTAACCGATAGTTCTTTTTGGTTTGGCCACCTGCTGTTTTCTAAGTATTTACCAGTAAACTTCCTGGTTCGCTTCCTCCATTTTGTATCGACATTCTTCATGTACAAGTAGCTGAAAACCTTCCTAGCCCAACGCTCTTCCCCCATTTCTCTCAATCGCTTGTCAAATTTTATCTTGCTGCTAGCTTCCTTGCCCTCAAATGATGTCCATCCCATACCACCTTGTACTCCCTGATTTGGTGTATTCCCGTGAGCTCCTAAAGCAAGCCTACCTATTCCACGTTGCTTAATTTCTAATCTTGCTTGAACATCTGATCTCATGCACAAGACCGCTTTGCCGAACATCAGCCCAGGAACCATGACCCCTTTCTATATTCCTCTCACAACATCATACCTGTTGTAATTCCACAGTGCCCTACATTTCATGACTGCTGCATTCCTGTTACCTTAAGTCGTCACGTATA